>NC_056745.1:1436624381-1436699983 GCF_019279795.1 Protopterus annectens | reverse complement strand
TACTACTGTGTGTTGCATAAGCTATTTAAGTTCTGTTCCAACTCACTGACTTCCAATGTCCCTTCCTGCCCTCCTTCATTGCTATTGTGTGTTACATAAGCTATTTAAGTTCTGTTCCTACTCACTGACTTCCAGTGTCACTTCCTCCCCTCCTTCATTGCTATTGTCTGTTGCATAAGCTATTTAAGTACTGTTCCTACTCACTGACTTCCAATGTCCCTTCCTGCCCTCCTTCATTGCTATTGTGTGTTGCATAAGCTATTTAAGTACTGTTCCTAGTCACTGACTTCCAATGTCCCTTCCTCCCCTCCTTCATTGCTATTGTCTGTTGCATAAGCTATTTAAGTACTGTTCCTACTCACTGACTTCCAATGTCCCTTCCTCCCCTCCTTCATTGCTATTGTCTGTTGCATAAGCTATTTAAGTACTGTTCCTAGTCACTGACTTCCAATGTCCCTTCCTCCCCTCCTTCATTGCTATTGTCTGTTGCATAAGCTATTTAAGTACTGTTCCTACTCACTGACTTCCAATGTCCCTTCCTCCCCTCCTTCATTGCTATTGTCTGTTGCATAAGCTATTTAAGTTCTGTTCCTACTCATTGTTTTCCATGGATCCATACTATTGAGTGCCCACCCTGCAAACTGGTACCAGTCTTAAGTAATCCTCCTTTACTACAAATTGTCTCCTGCTGATTTACCCAAAGCTTCCTTCTGCTTAACACAATCACCACACTCAAAGATCCTGAATTAAATCTGCTTCATCCTTGGCAAATAATAGATTTACTTTATTATTTTGCATGTCACTTGATTGCTTCTTTATTTTTACTTTATTTGTTGATTTTACACTATATATCATGTTAAGGTTTCATAATAATTGAAATCACCTTGTTTACGTAGTTCATTTAAATTGTTTTGTGCTAGCAATCATTTTTGTGTTTTTACATTAACAAGACTGGCATAGTTCACCTAGTGACAGTAGCTGGTGGGAGCCAATCAAATAGAAATGACTGATATGCCCTGTTCAACAGACACTGACCCATTCAAACCCCCAGTGTCATATCTGTCGGGTGGAATCTATCATACTGATCTAATCACACAGGCTGCATCTGCAGCATACCAGTATAAAGTATGCATACACCTTTCAATCTGATTTACCCACATACTCTGCACCACTACAATACACACTTGGGAATTTTAACTGGCAAAATGATGGGGGCTGTTGCTGCTCACTACATCTTTATGTGCTAGAGGTTGAGGTCAGTGCTGATGCTGACAATAGGTCCAGACTGAGAAGGAGAAGAGTGTTCAGGCCCAAGGTAGCCTTCCAGGGGCAACATGAGCTGGAGATTGTAGAGTGCTACAGCATGGACAGGGACATACTACAAGAACTCACCAAGCTTTGCCGGCCTCAACTCAGACCCAGAGCCAACAGACAGTAACCCATCCCAGTGGAAACAAAGGTATGTGCAGCCCTTAGAGTATTAGCTACAGGTACTTTTCATAGACCAAATGGGGATATAATGGGGGTCTCACAGGCATCTGCATCCAGGGTACTCCACCATGTCCTGGATACCATGCAAGCACATGCCAGTGAGCACATTTATTTACCCCACATCCCTGAGGAGAGGGTCAGCAATATGTGTCTCTTCCACTGTGTAGCGCACTACCCTGATGTACTGGGTGCCATAGACTGCACTCATGTGCACATCAAAGCACCACCCAGTGAAGAGGGTAGAGTCTATGTCAGCTGCAAGGGGTATCATCCCATCAACTGCCAGGTTGTGTGCAATGGCCAGAGTATTTTCATGAATGTGTGTGCTGGCAGTTATCACGACTCCCACATCTGGTATGCATCACAGCTGTAGCAGACATTTGCCGAGGGGGCATCCCATGTGCCCAGCTACTGAGGATGCTGGCCATGCACTGGAGCCATGGATGATGACAGCCATCAGACATGCACACACACAACTAGCAAAGAATGCCATAATGAGGCACACCTACAAACTAGGAACATCATAGAGTGTATGTTTGGGCTGCTCAAGTCATGGTTCCTCTGCCTCAAAATATCTGGTAGAGCCTTGCAGTACTCTCCAGCCACATGTCCATGCATGTTCACCATGTGTGCCATGGAAGACAATATGATCCTGCCGAAACAGCTGCAGCAGGAGCATCACATGAAAGTGACACACAGATCCCCACCAGTGTCAAGGTCCCCACAGCCACAGGGAGACTTTGAGGAGGAACTCTTTGAGCCTGTCCCTGTAGGCAGATTTAGGCATACCCAGTATGCCCTGGTCTTGGCAAAGAGGCAACACATAGCGCATGCACTTTCATCCTACGGACCTAGGGACTGACACCTCACTATGGCTCACATACATACTAAAAAGGATGTCAGCCACAACAAACAACCTGTACCTTAACATAAGGATGTCAGCCACAACACACAACCTGTACCTTAACATAAGGATGTCAGCCACAACACACAATCTGCACATTAATATAAGGATGTCAGCCACAACAAACAACCTGTACCTTAACATAAGGATGTCAGCCACAACACACAACCTGTACCTTAACATAAGGATGTCAGCCACAACACACGATCGTCACCTTAATATAAGGATGTCAGCCACAACACACAACATGTACCTTAATGTGTATTGGCTGTGTACTGCATGCATCTGACAGAGTCAGCCCTGAAGCACTGTTATATCAAATGTTGTAGCCACAAGGTAAGTCATTCTTCGTTACAACAAAAGTATGGGATACTACACTGTGGTAGCATAAGTATGGACCTGCCACATGTATGCAAGGAAATAGAATGGGCCACTGGGATAGCTGCAAACAACTGACAGCTATGTGTGATAACAGGAACTCTCTGCACAATACTGGCTGCCCCATACTATGCAGTAGGCCCCAAGCCAGCAAAACCCACTGCACTATGCGATGGAATTACAATCATTGAGGTCATAGGACAGATGCTTGACTGTCAATGCTAGAGTCACCTACCCCCAGTACACCCGTGTTCCCATAAAACTGAAGTAAATTATGTTTGCAAGGTAATATCAGCAGACCACACAATCCCAGGGCTGTCCCAATCAACCTGGTGACATGTTCCATTTCCACAATATGAAGGGGTCGATGTGTTATGTATGTCGGTGGTTGATAGTGTCAGGAATTAAAGTGCACTGTCTGGTGACTGTCATGGCTTAGTGGGCTAAGTACATTACTATGGTTGATGGTGCTCATGGTTTGAGACTGGCTGCACCTACTATTTTGCATGTGAGCTACACCTATGGTAGGAATTCTAGAATGTCCGTATATTACTATTTGTTACTGCAAGACAGCTGGAAAAAGCCAGAGATAATGATGCCCAGGAGGCCACAGATAGCTCTGAGTTACCTACATATTGGCTAGTAAAACTGAAGGTTGTAACAAGTCAGAGTAGCAGCAGGATGTACAGAGTGTTGCAGAATGTCCATATTTTTGTCTCATATTAATGGTCTGTTTTTCATAACATTGCATGTTTCTGTTAAACTATTAGCAAATCAGTAAAGGTTGACATGAGAAAATAATGACAGACAGTTGAGATGCACACTTCATACCCATAAGAACATTCATGCTAATACAAAACCTGTTATTCTACCAACTGTCTAGGTTTGTAAGTGCAATATTATAAACCTGTCACTATGTTTGTGTCTGTGTCCCACTTTTATATATGGCTTTGTCCAGATGAGAGAGAGAGAGAGAGAGAGAGACAGAGACAGAGACAGAGACAGAGAGACAGAGATAGATAGATAGAGAGAGAGAGAGATGTATTGCTGCAGCCACTTATTGCTGCAGCCACTTGTACACCAGTTGTAACCAGTGGCACGTGCCATTAGTATGGTGAGCTATAGTGTAAGATAGTAGGAAGGTAGGGGTTCTAACTTAACATTAGCCACCTTGTGTGTGTGTTTGTGTAGATTTTCCACATACCACAGTATACGCATGCCCAACAGATCTATGTCTGTGCAATGGTCACTCATTTCATGGCCTTGTGACTAGTGTCCCCCACAACAGTGGCCTCCCTGTCAACAGCTGCTAATGTCATCCACCCCAACAGCAGTGGCAGACATTTTCCAAATGCATAAGCTACATGGTGCATGCGATAGGTATGTAGCACTACAGTATATACAACTAGATAGGAAGTGTGTCTAATCTCAGCAATGGCAAGTCAGTAAATGTGAGTGTGTGGAAGTATATACCCTTATGGCAGTGTGTATGTCTTGCCTATGTGTGTGCAAAGCCAATACATTTTAAGGCCTGTGTCTACCAATTAACCCCCCATTGGCTTACTGTACAGGGCTTGCTGATGTCATCCACCTCAGAAGTGCAGTTAGACACTCTCCAAACACATACGCTCCATGGCGCATGCAATAAGTATGTAGCATTATAGTATATATACCTAGATAGGTTGGGGTTCTACTCCCAGCAATGGCAACTTAGTGAATGTGTGTGTATGTAAGTATATCCCCTAGCAGCAATGTGTATGTCTTGCCTATGTGTGTGCAATGCCAATACATTTTAATGCTTGTGAACCCCCCCCATTGGCTTACTTTACAGGGCCTGCTGATGTCATCCACCTTAGAAGAACAGTTACACACTCTCCAGACACATAAACTCCATGGCTAGTCACAAGTGGAGTCCCACAGTGATCAGTCCTTTAACTGCTCCTTTTTGGCATTTACTTCTCAGAAGTCAAGGCCAATGTCAGTGTTCTCTGGCTGACTAAATTGGCAGATGATTGTAAATTCTGAACTGTCATTGAATCACACACTGGCACAAATGTTCTCCAGGAGGGGCTGGCACAGACAAACAACTGGTGTCAGAGCCATGGACTAAAACTAAATGCCAAGAAATGCATAATAGTATCTTCTGGAAAGTCATCCATCCCTGGTAACTATCATATTGACAACACATCCCTTAGAGTTGCCCCAGTAGTCAGATAGTAATCTAGCCTTTGATCATCATGTGTCTATACTGGTGAGGAAATCATTCTATGTTTCATAACATATAAACAAAGGTATGGCATTTAAGTCCAAGGAAGTCATTGTTCCACTGTATTCAGTATTCATCAGACCTATCATTGAGTACATTTTGGTATGTCCCAACCAGGCATATCCAACAACTGGAATGTCCACAGAGGTTCCTCACTAAAAGAATACAGGGCATAAGTAATATGTCCTATGCAGACTGCCTCAATGCCCTATCCCTGTATTCTGTCTCCTACAGGCTTTTGAGGGGAGATCTATGCCTGGCATACAGGGCATTGTCAGACCCCACCCTGATGGACCTCCTTCATATCCACAAAACAAACAGTACCAGAATTACCTGTTCTAAAGACTTAAACATTGCCTCTGATATAAATAGGACCTGCTGGAGAGATAGGTATGTATCCCAGAGAGTACCCCATCTATGGAACATGCTCCCCATCCATGTGAATCAGAGTTCCTCCTTAATCTAATTCAAGTGCAACTCGGACAATTGGATGGTAAACTGAAAATTCATTCCTGGTTTGGAACCTATGCCTCTGATGCAAACAGGTAACCTGTAAATGGTTCATCTCCCAGGCCCATGCTTATACTTAGCAAGGGTATCAGAACTCGTCAGAGATTTAGGATGCATGGATGGGCTTAAAAAGGCCCTTGTGGTTGTTAGCCTAGTAAACTCCTATGAAACTATGAAACTATGAAACTATAAGTACATAGCAATATAATACATGTAACTAAATAGGTAGTGATTTTACTACCATCAACAGCAACTCAGTGAGTGCATGTGTAAATAAATCCCCTGGCATCAGTGTTTATGTCTTGCCTATTTGTGTGCAATGCCAATGCATTTTAAGGCCTGTGTCTACCTGTGAACCCCCCTATTAGCGTACATTAGAGGGCCTGAGAAGTCATCTACCTTGGAAGCACAGTTACACACTCTACAGTCTTATAAGCTCTGTGGTGCATGTAATAAGTCCGTAATGCTATAGTATATACAACTAGATAGGTAGGGGTTCTAATCTCAAAACTGGTAACTCGAGTGTATATGTGTGTGTAGGTATATCCCCTTCAGCAGTGTGGCTGTCTTGCCTGTGTGTGTGTGTGTGTGTGTGTGTGTGTGTGTGTGTGTGTGTGTGTGTGTGTGTGTGTGTGTGTGTGTGTGTGTGTGTGTGAGGGTTATACCATTTTAAGAGCCTGTCTAAACCTGTTAACCCCCCATTGGCAACCTATTCGGGGTCTACTGATGTCATCCACCTGAGAAGCACAGTTAGACACTCTCTAACCATAATAGCTCCATGGCTCATGCGATAAGTATGCACTTCTACAGTATATATAACTAGATAGGTAGGGGTTCTAATCTGAAAACTGGCAACTCTGTGACTGTATGTATGTGTGTATGCATATCCCCTTACAGCAGTGTGGCTGTCTTCCCTTTGTGTGTAACAGTTATACCATTTTAAGGACCTGTGCAAACCTGTTAACCCCCCATTGCCAACCTATTCAGGGCCTACTGATGTCATCCACCTTAGAAGCACAGACACTGTTTAAACATAACCACTGGGTGACTAATGCGATAAGTACGTAGTACTATAGTGTATATAACTAGATAGGTAGGGGTTCTAATCTCAAAACTCGCAACTCTGTGAGTGTATGCGTGCGTGTGTATGTGTATCCCCTTACAGCAGTGTGGTTGTCTTTCGTGTGTGTGTGTGTGTGTGTGTGTGTGTGCGTGTGCGTGGGTACAACAGTTATACCATTTTAAGGACCTGTTAACCCCCCAGTGGCAACCTCTACAGCACCTGCAGATGTCATCCACCTGCATAGTAGTGGCAGACACTGCAAAAACATATAAGCTATGTGGCGCATGCGATATGTATGTAAAGCTATACTATGTACAACTAGACAAGTAGGAGTTTTACTTTCAACAAGGGCAGTTCATGAGTGTGTGTATATCCATATAACCCCTTGCCACAGTGTGACTGTGTTAGGGCCACCACCTGTCCCACCATGCAGGTTGCAGTCCATGTTTGGCCACATGTATCCTGTGAAAACAACTAAAACAATACATATGTACTGAGAGTGTAGGACAACAAACATGTCCTACATTTGTGTAATAGTTGCATAAAGCAGTCATTTTACTTCAGAAACACCTTAATGTTATGAGAAATATAATCTAGGCAAATTCTACAAAAATAAGCTGTCATATTGGCAAGAAAAGAGAAGTCCTGTTCTTTGCACTTGTTGTGGGTATGGTTTGTCCTGGCAACTCTCACAATACTACAAGAAGTGTCTCACATTGGCCATTTGATAAGGTGGAAACCCTAGTCTGTCTTGGCTATGTGTGTGCAATAGGTATACATGTTGAGGCCCTGTGAGCAGCTGCTGCCCCTGAATAACCAACATGTATCTAAGCATGAATGCTAACCACCACCACCCACATTGGTAGGTAATGACCAAGGCTGTGGTGACTGTATGTTGAGTGCTGTCTGTCTTTATCTCACCAAATTATGTTAACACGCTGCAGAAGGGTCTTACATCAAGTACAGGCTGGTGCCAAGGTCCTAGCCTCAAGCTAAATGCAGAAAATTGCACAATCATATCATTCATCAAGGACATGGCCCCACTGTTCATCACAGGAATGGAGACCCCCTAAACACACAACCTGTGTTGAGAGACCTGGGTACTCAAGTTGATAACAATGTCACATTTAACCATCATGTAGCGGCAGTGGTCAGAAAAGCTTTTGTACATGGTTCACCTCATAGGTAAAAGGATTGCATCTAGAAAAAAGGTGGTCATTACTTCTGTGTAGTACTCAATCAGTAGACCAATAATTTACTACAACACTCTGTTTGGTATGTACCTTTCTACACAGCTTCACTAACTGGAAAGGCCATAGTAATACTCACAAAGGTGACCCATGGCCTCCAACACCTGTCCCATGTAGACAGGCTCGAATAAGTAGTGATTCACTCAGTATCAGACAGGTTGCCCAGAGGTGGGCTGTGTCAATCCTAGAAGGCAATGTCGGACCCTGCCCTTCAAGAGCTGCCCAATATATTTGAGTCTAACTCCTCACACATTACCAGCATGACAGGCCTGAATCTGATATGCAACATCAGCACAACCTGCTGGAGAGACAGATTTGTCTCCCTGAGGCTGCCCTGTCTCAGGAATGCACTTCCCATACACGTCAGAGTACCACGCAGACCCTTTTCAAGTGCAACCATGATGAGTGGATGGGAAACCACAGATTTGTTCCAGTGGTCCCACCTGTGTCACTCAATGACAGGGGCAACAGGTGCTGATTGATGATACTGTTGGGGATAAACTAATGCCTAGCTTTGTAAGGGACCCAGGGCGATTAAGCTAGTAACCTTCTGTGATCTACGAACCAATGATCCTACTGAACTCCCAGGTGACATGTATCACACGTAGCATGGTGTGTCAAGGGGTATGCATGCAAGATTACGCTGTCTGTCCCCATTGTTCATGACACACTGTTCTACACATACGCACCTAGGTAACCATGCACATATACAGCTGTACCTTGGCTAAGTCACATATATGCATTGCCACCATGGCATTCTGAGCCACTGTATGGGCACCAGGTCCCCACGGTGCAGATACACAGATACCTGGAACAAAAACAGAAACAGGTCTGGTAGACAACAGTCAGTCAGCAATACTAACAGCAATGCAGCATCATGGAACAAACGTACATACACTTTGATGTGTACTCATGACACATGCCAGCAGACAGTACCTTACATGTATTAAAGTCGCCCTGTGCATCAGTCAAATATTTGCATGTCCCTGCATCAATGGTATAGACAACAGGGATGTGGCACACGTATCATCACATGCACAGGGTGTGGTGTGGGACTGGCAAAGGCCTAGGTTGTGACACACATTTGACATTGTGTGTGTGTGTGTTTGGAGGGGTGCTGGTCAGCTGGGCCATGGAGAGAAGCTGTGTGTGTCTGGTGGTGACCTGCATGTGACAGTGATGTGTGATTGTGTGTGCATACACAGTCAAGCCATGGGCTAGTCCTACACAAAGGTATGTTGGACAACTGTGGACCATGCATGGCAGAATGTACAGTTCACCGTTTCCAGCCATGAACACAAAAACTGTCTCTCCCATGAGTGGCACTGGCACCACCATGCCCAGGGTTAGATGCAGTAATACTTGCTGATGGTGATTGGTGTCTGCTAGGTAAGTGTCCCTCACAGGACCATGTTCCTATGGCCTGCCACATTGTGATGTGGAGAGCACCCTCCCTTCGGTAGTGCTGGTGGTACTGCCACTATGGGAGTGTGACTGTACATGGCCACATGGGCTCTCAGCTGATGCTGTTGCTGACCTATGTCAATGTGTCTGAAGTCCTACTCCCATCACATTTTCAAGCACAGACATTGCATGGTTAAGGAGTGACAATGTCTCACCCCACCATCTGTCCACTACATTGGTGAAATGATGCAAGCATCATCAATGGCGTGGATGGAGTCCTGGATGCCAGGCAGTGATGCAACCATGATCCTGAACATCTGACTGGTGTTGCATTCAGAATGTACCTGTGCCTCCATGACAGACTGAAAAATGCATCAGGTGACACGTGATGTAACACCTCTGACAGGTGGTGGATGGGCAGTAGTCCTCGTTTGAGCACCCCTGTCAATCTGCCTGTGTGGAACCTCACAAGCTGTCTGGCTATGGCTGCTGTGTACAGTCACAGATGGCATAGTCACCACACTCTACTGTTCGATGCCACCACCCCCTGACTGTCCAATATCTGTGGCCACAGGGGACTGGGTATGTGTTAGCATACTGACTGTGTGCAGGGATATTGGGGGAGGAAGTGGGATGTCAACCCATGGTACAGATTCGGCCCCCAACAAACCCACCTGTGCCTCCCTATGACCACCATCATTAGAGTCTGATGAGAAACTGACATCAGGTTGTGGGGGAGCGAATTCCAACCTCCACAGTCACCTGTGAGGAGGAAGACACATGACTACATTATTTCCTACACTATTATGTCTGCTGATCCACACACGTACAGGTAAGGTGCCACAAATGCATTCTACATACCACACCTTATTACTGATCCCATGCACAACACAGAAGCAGACTACAATGGACACAGACAAGACAGCCCCTTAACAACATGACAATGGACACAGACAAGAAAGCCCCTTAACAACATGAAGTGCAGCTACGTCCAGTTAATGTTGCCGGTACTATACACCTGTGAGATGAGCAACATGTCATTGTATGTGATGAACCAACACCTAAAACACAGTAGACCCATTTCCATTATATTAATGCCCCCCTTTATAGCAGACTGCCTAGACCTTCAGAAAAATACATGCAAATATGTTACAGCTCATGCAAATATGCTACTGTGATTACCAATGTAATGCACTGTAGTGAACCCTTCTACAAGTGTACATACAGATATCGCAATATGGCTAAGCTTCACAGTTGTGTCCATGGCAAACTGGCAGCCCTTAACAAGACTAGGGCATAGATTAGCCATAACAAAACAGTTACACACTCATCAGCTACAGGCTGTTGGACTCCGGCCACACCAGAGGTACCTATGTAATTGTAGGGGAGAGGAATCATCAGCAGACACAAATGTGGCATTGCTACTGGATGCTATGTGCATATATCAACATGTAGAGTATGAACTGTAGTACCGCCCACATTGCTGACATTCACACTATGTGTGTACACATGTATACACATGTGCATTACAAACCCCCCCAAGTGCACATTGACCTGACATCTGTGTACAGGTATGCACAGGATGCCACTATTACTGCTACAGTATTACAGTGAAGATCACAGGATGCTTACCTAGATGCTTCTCTGTGCTGTAGAAACTATGCCACCCACCTCCATGACATATGGGGTGATGGATATTTATGAGCTGGTGGCTGAATCTAGGTTTGCCAGGAACTCCTCTGTGTCCAAGAGTGGTTGTTGTGTTGGAGGCCCTCCACTGGTGCCAGCACGGTCCCTGGCCATAGCTGTGGCCCTTTGCCATGCATTATTTATCATATCTGTGGCCCAGTGCCTGCTCATAGCTCCTTTCCTGTTGCCTGACATGATTTACAGATGCCATGAGGTCTGTCCACAGTGCAGCGTGTTGTTGCTGATTAAGGCGACTCCTTGACAACAGGATCTGGTGATGGATTCTCAGTCTATCAAGTATGGCATCATTCTCCACTGATGAAAATGATGGGTTCCTATGTCTGTACATCACTCCTAAAAGACAAGGAGAGGGGAACACATCACAGGACCACATACATTGCTCTCCATTATGTGCACACCCTGCACAGCCACATTTGCCAGCACTATGCCTGCTAACTACCACATCATACCCTGCCATCTATCACCGTAGTATGTATGTGGCTATCAGCAACATAGTGACAATGCATAATGTGTTACCCGCCTGATCTTACTGTTTCCTACTACTTGCTGTATGTTCTCTAAGGTGTTCGACTGCATCTTTTTGGTTGCACTTATTACAGCTTGTTTATCACATGTCTACATTGTATGCAGACGTGCCAGCCTCCTACTTTTGTTTTAAACACCTGGGCTGTAGGACCAGCCCTTAGGTCTCCCTGGCCTTCCTTCCTCAGATTCTAAAAAATATGTCTTGACAATGTCCTACAGTTTCCCCAGCCAAGTCTGGTTGATATGGGCACCCTGGCACAGTGTAGCAACTGCCTCATGTACATGGACAACCATCTACAAGCACCACCAAGGAACACAATTTGTGAGAGATGCAATGACATTAGGAACCTACAGCCCATGCTATCTCCCTCTCAAGCCCACATATCTGGCACCAAACAGGTTGTCAACACAATCTGTACACCTCACACACCACCTACACCTACACAACACACACCCACATATGCAGAGGTCCTCAACATACACATCCAAAAACAAAGGAGACCTCCAAGGCAAATACACACATGAACTCCACAGCCCACCACAGCACATACCATGCATAGCCAAACACCTGTGACCCACAGCCACAAAGGTGTCATCAGTAGCCAAACATATTAGTCATAGGAGACTCCATTGTGAGACACACAAATGTTCTTCTCACCACGCTGTATATGGGGAAGGTCACAGTTTCTTGTCTGTCAAGTGCCAGACTCTGCCATATCACATACTCACTGCTGTCTCTCAACAACAGGTACTGTTATGAGTCTGTCTCAGTCCATGTTGGTGTGCCTAACCTGAAATGTACCTCCATGAACTATATGCAGTGAGACATGATTGAGAATACTGATTATGTGTCCCAGGCAGGTATGTCCCTAGCCTTATGCAGCATTCTACTGTCACCCAGAATAATGCTGCAATACAATCAAGAAATGATTGACCTTAACAATTGGTTTGGTTTCAGGTGCCATTCCAGGGGGATTCAGTACCTGACAGCCTGGGATGATATGATCAACAGACCATGATGCTTTGCCAGAGAAGGCCACCATCTGTCTCAACTGGCCTTCATGTGTTTGGCAATGGTTCTTGCCACCCCCATAGTGCCTTTATTAGGAAAAGTGGTTAGGTTACCACTACTAACATACAACTGTCAGCACATCACACATTGAAGAAAATACTGCTAAATGCTAGGAGTCTAAACATGAATCTGTGCTCATTGCAAGCAGTCTCCACCCTGGAAAAGGCTGACACCTGTGCAGTCACAGACAAATGGTTCACAGCTGCAGAGAGCACCATCCTATCATACAGACATACCCCAAGGTGTGGGCAGTAAATCCATGGGAAGTAGGGTTTCACTATATATGAAAGACATACACACCTCCAGGCTGTTCAAACAGTAAGACACACAGAGGACACTGCAGGGGCAGTTAACCATTGCAAAGACACAAATTCAAAGCATAGGTAGCTACCAGCCCCCACATGTGACTAGGAAGCCCATTCTGCCTATATGGACCTGATTAAGTCTATCAGGATTTGAGTCTGTATCCTGATCCTGGGTGACTTTAACTACCCAAACATACATTGTAGGACATATTCATACCAGCACACAAATGCCCAGAAATCCATCAACAGTGGAAATGCAAACACCTTGGAGCAGCTAGGTGCTACCCCCACATGAGATGAAAGTCTGTTGGAGTTGATATTAAACAAAATGGGTAACCAGGGCAGCTTCCCTACAGTATCATCCTCCATGGTCAAACCAACCATAAAGCAGTCACGTCTGCAGTCACCATCTCCCACAATACCCATCTAGCTAGGGTCAGACATATAAACAACTCCGTAGTTGACTACAGTCTCCTGATGAATGGTATAAGCAGCTTTGCGCCCCCCCCCCTCTGTAGGAACTTACACCAATATTCAAAAATACAAAAAAGCACTATCCATGCATTTGTATACATTCATGGAGTCAGATATACCCGACAGCACTACAACATCCTCTGCAAGGATGTGTAAATCTGTGTGGTGTACATCTGCAATAAATAGTGTCTATAACAAGGATGACATACAGCTGTCTGAGACAAAGAAGGTGCAGGTGCCCAATTTGAAGCAATGTCTCCTTAGCCTGCACAAGCAAATAAGAGTACTACTGGAATACTGCAAAACAAACCCCGAGCCCACATTGGCGGCATCCACTACAGACAATCATATCTCCTTCTTCACATATCTTTGCAACATCACAGGAAGCACTCAGATTTGCTCAGTAGTGGTGGCCAACAAAACCAGATATACAAGTGCTGTAGGTATAGCATACTTGATGCCTGAGAGAGTCAGTGTAAGCTTCACCCCCTGTCCCCCATCAGTACATCAAGACAACTCCAGTACCTGCCACCATCCCCTTATATGTAGAGAACAGGTCATCAGTGCCATCTCATAGTCATGGTATACAGCCACCATGGGAGCCAAGCACATCACAGGATGCATATTACATGACCACAAGCATGACCTTGCAGCACCAGAAGGCACTATTTCAACCAAACCCTAAATACTACCATTGTCCCAGCAAAGTGGAGGACACCCACGGACACCCCTTTACACTAAGGTGGGGCGTCCACCAATCTGGCACATTATAGACCCATCAGCCTAACTAAGTTGATCTGCAAGGCCATGGAACAGTTTATAATGAACCTCATTAACAAGTACATTGATGACCTCCACATACTCGGTCACACACAGTTAGGCTTTGTCAAGGAGGGATAATGTCTATTACATTTGGGTGACCTCTATGACACAGTCACCAAAGCCTTGAATGAGGGGGAGACAGTGCACACTGCCTACCTTAACCTGGCCAAAGACTTTGCTAGTATTCCCCACTTGAACATAATAGATATGCACTCCCAACTAGGCATCAGTCCATATTTTACCGGGTCTACTTCACGATGTTGAAAGCCGACAATATCAAAGCCGATATTGTCGGCAGCACAACATCGAAAGTGAAGAACATCATGCAGGTAAACGGAAATCTCTGTAGGGGGAGATTTCCATTTACCTCAATGTAGTGCGGTCTTGGAGTTGGAATATTTAAGTAGGGTGGTGTGGGGGGTGCAGGGGGGCTTGTCCTCCTGCCTATGCCAGTTAGTTTTTTTATTTTTGTTTGTTTTTTTGTTTTTTTTAACGTTATTCAATGTTTTACTACATCGATCACTAGAGGCCAACCTTTAGTGATTCGATGTAGTAAACTTTCGATAACATGATATAGACACATTTTACCAGCTGGGTAGCACACTGGCGCACTGACAGAACCCACCTAGTCCATATAGGGGAAGCTACCTCAAGCAGTAGACCAATAACTAGTGACATAACCCAGTGTTCTGTGTTTGGGCCTCTGTTATGTGTCATTTACCATTCTGAGGTGTAGGCCACAACCAGTGAGCTTTGGCTGACCATGTGTGCAGAAGAATGCATTCTGGGTGCAGTCACCACATTCCCTAGTGATGTAGACATCCACCAAGATGGTCTCATGCAGACACATGACTGGTGCCAGAAACATGGCCTCAGGCTGCATACCACAAAATGCAGCATCATCCCCTTTAGGGAAAGTGATGTCCCCATATATTATCACAGTACTAACAACAACCTAAGCACACAATCAGTCAAGAGTGATTTGTGCACACAGGTTAATGGCAACATGACATTTGACCACCATGTTGCTTCCGTCGTAAGGAAAGCCTTCTACATGGCCCACCTCATATGTAAGGATATGTCATCCAGGGACATGGGATTCATAACATCCATGTCACCCCCCCTAATAAGGCCCATTATTGAATATTGATTATTGACCATAATGCCCCTTTTGTTATCTACCTCACAAAGCACATGCAGCAGCTGGGGAGATCAGAGGATCCTCACAAGGGAATACCAGGGCCTCAAACAGCTACCATATACAGATAGGCTATAAGCCCATCCCTCTATCCAGTTTCATACAGATTCATCAGTGGTGACTTCTGTCTGGCATACAAGGCAATCACAGACTCCTCCTTGATGGGACTGCTGCACAACTGCAAGTCAAGATCCACTCTATTAACACACACACACACACACACACACACACACACACATGCTCTCAACCTGGTGTGTGATATCAATAGGACTTGTTGGTGGGTCAGATGTGTGTCCCATACACTCACCCACTTGTGGAATGGACACCATGTCCACATCATGCAGAATGCCTCTTTATACCTTTTCAAGTGAAACCAGGTTAAGTGGATGGTTAATAGGACATACACCCTTGGGATACCACTGTGTCACTGTTAGACTGGGGCATCGGGTGCTGAATTGCATACACATAGGCTAAACAGAGGGCTAGACTTATGAGGACCCCAGGGCCAATAGCCTATTAACCTCGTATGATGGTAGGTATACCAGTTATGACTCTCTGTGCTGCGACAGACAATGTTGTTATGTGTCCACACCCATCACTGCCATCTAATGTGGTATGTTCCTATAGGTGTATGACACCCACCATATGACAAATAGGTGAGTGGTACTACAGGTGTATGAGGACATTCCAGCAACATCTGTGCGACACAATTATAGACAGCACTGCATACGTGCTGTAGGGTATCCTCCTTGTATGTGTCCAACATCCACATTACACAGATATTTGCAGAATGTGTACATGTACCTGATATATGTGGACCCTCTGCCAGACAAATGTGGATGTCTGGAAAACAGTAGAGCAATATGTAATGGTTGTTTCCAGACTGTGGGGAATCTGGCTTTCACAAGGCAGACATCTCAGAAAACAGCTGTGGTACATTAATATATGGTACTGTATTCATTCCTGTACATTGATTGCTCGATATTTACACTCTGTTGCTGAGACAGAGCCTGTGTCCACCCACTACTACTGGCTATAACCTGTTGTCTTGCTATAGGAGGTCAACAAGTATGCTAGCCATATCTCTCATGTGATGAGATACAGATGTGGATTACACAGTGACCTATCCAGAGTGCATCAGGAACAGTCAGGGACACCTGGACAATGTCTTAACTATGCCTGTGTGACATTCACAGAGTGAGAGGAGCAGACTGACAGTACATCATGTGATATGCCAGCTGTATCCACCAGTACTTATTGTCACTATTGTCTAATACACAATCCAGTAGCATTTGTACATGAGCTACCCATTGCTGGGGGGACTCAGGGGCCAGAGCTGAGGTGTACGTCACAGCAGACAGAGCCAAAAGGGAAGCCTGTAGGTGATGGACAGCTGCATGTCATTCCATGATATGTACTACAGACTTAGTGCTGTAATCCTTATTTCCCATGACTGCATCCCCCCATCTGTGTCCCATTATATGGAGAATTCTATTACATACCTGGTATAGTGCTGCACTCCTTTATGTGCAGAAATCCTGTGGTATAATGCTAGGATAGCGCAGTCTGTCTTCATAAACAAAGTCACAGACCTGTGTATGATAGACAGCACCTTGTCTTTTGTAGGTAATGCTCATGAACAGGTGATTGCCTGTGCAACAGTCTGTGGCTCACACTTGCTAGTTGCATCCAGAACACCTGGGTTGCATTTTCATTATCCATTGGCATGGCAACACAGGGCTATATTTCAGGCCTTCATGTAGGCTTTGGCCCTTTTCCTGGCCTGTGAGAATGACATTATCGAGGAGTGGGGACTACAGCATCAGAGATGGTAGGTAGAAATACTGTCCACTCCTTGGATTTATGTGGTATGTCCACAGTTTTGCATGCTATGTTTGGCCATTGTGAACAGACTTTCTGCTTATGTGGCAGTTTACTGTTTAACAATGTGGGTTGCGGTCAGTAAGGAGACAGACAGATGTGAGTGTCATACGTCATTTGCATCAGAATATGCATACTGCCACAGTAGCCTCTGGTCTATTAGCTGTGTATGTTTGTATTGGAAGACTGTGAAACATGTCCCTGTCACTTGACCACCACCCCACCCCTTTATGTATGGGTGTTGTGTTGATTCCCTGTTCTAGGTGTTTGTGAGGTATGGTAGGCCTGTAGCAGGTAGCTGAACATACTGCAGCATATGTTGCAGGTTGCTGCTGCTGCATTCTGCCCAGGAGTCATACTGGGGATTGTGGACACATTGGAGGACAGCAAGCTGTATATGTCAATGAGGGAGCAGTGTCAGCTCTGTTGTCACGGCATAGCCAGGGTGAGGGTACCCATAACAACCCAGGTGAGGCATGTGCCTCTGGTACATATGTTTTGTAATAGTGCCATCCAGAGAGTGGTAGGTGACATTTAGGACACCTATACATATTTGTGAAGTGTGTCCCAATCTACAGGCCTTTGATGTGCTAATATGGGTGAAAGTGACTGCAGTAGCAGCAACCAGCTCTGCTGGAAATTGCAGGGCTCATTTATTTCTTTGTTGTATTGACAAACATGCACTTGACGTGCAACAAACTGGAATGGAAGCCAGGATTGTGGATGTCAAATGTAAAGCATGCTAGAAATGTAACAGATAGACCTAGTGAGGCAATATTATAGCAGGTGCATTTGCAAGACATATGTGCATGCATCAATGTGTTACACAGGATTTACATGAACATGTGTGTTTGGATAGGTATGACGTGTTCCTCTGTACTGGCTGTCATGATTTTGTAACCTCAATCTGCACTGACATGCCAGTATGTCAGCACACAGAACAGGTTTTGTGACAACAATGCCGAAAGTAAGTGGCACAACTGTGGACATTCTGCAACAGTCTGTGCAGTTGGCAGCTGTACCTGCTATTGTAGGCCTCACTTACATCCATTAACATGTATTTGGCTGTGTACTGGTATGCTGTCTGCATCACAGTCTCAAGTATGCTGTCATTTATCCCATTATATGTAAAAGTAGTGTGTCACTGGCAATAAAGATATGTTTATAGAAACACCTGCTATTTAACAGAGCTGAGTGGCCTAGTGGGCTAATGCACTATGCTATAGTTGACAGGGTCCCAAGTCCAAACCTTGGCAGGTGGAATTATTTTTGCTGATAAGCAGCTTTAAGGGGGTTTGCATGATGTGAGGTGGTGCAGCTTGCTACACCGCTTAGGTCCACTTAAATTCATGATAATTTTAAAAAGAGAGAAGAAAAAAGGGGTGATAGGAAAGTAGTTAAATGGGAGCAAGCAGAGGGAAAACAATGTGACAGGCAGGTAGGGATGTTCAGGATGGTGTAGGAAAGGACCAGAGCTCTCCAATTCTTGTACAGCAACAGCTGTGCAGGTTGTGGACCGTTTTGAATTTGGAGCCTGACATCCCAGAGAGAGGGGTGTGGGTGACATAACTTTGTTGATCAATTGCTGTAATGATTGATTCTGCACAGTGTAGGTGTGGGCGAAATGGAGTAATATATGCCTAGAGCTCACCTGGCAACACACTGTGACCTGATAATAGAGGTAGAGTGTCATACAAGACTTCAGTGACACTTGAACCCACATGCATGAGATTCATGCATGACAGAGATAGCAGGTGAACTGTGCATTAATACTTGTAATGCAGGTGTACACATTTAACCCCTAGTGGAGGGGAATATGTGTGATGTGTACATACCATATCAGAGTGCTAGGTTGCCTACCTGACCCATATACAGTTGCAGATAGTATATTTGCAGTCTACAGCTATTACAGTTTCATACTTGCCTGCAGCAGCGTAACTAATTTCAGGAATGCATATAGCTGAAATGCAATGGTTAATGCAAGACAATCCTGAGATAAACACACCATTATACCTTAGCCATTGCTATTCTAGGTACAGATCTTAGTGCAGAACAAATATCATAATGCATTATATATTGGAGTACAGCTCCACATCTGCACTTTAGCACAACAGTTCTTTATCACCTAATGTTCAGTCACTTCATGGTATTATTCCAGTGTTTACTTCACAGCACTTGTAATACTCGATTTCTTGACCAACAGCCCAAAATACACACATTTTCCACAACACAGCTTTATTAGGGGTGACATGAAACAGTGATTGGCATACATCTAACAGTCTTTATTGATGAACACTTTAGATAATGTAGGTGTTGCAAGACAGCTGTCATTCCACAATTTATGCAGTAGTAACTTTATTTCCTTAACAATTCTAAATGCAGTTTGACTCTTTATTTCCTTAACATAGTGACTGTGGTTGAACTTTATTTCCTTACAGTTAATAATGCGATTGGTTCTGCAGCAGCTGGATGTCATGGTCTTTCACAAGGAGTCAAACCATGACCCTAGATTCCAAAATGCCCCACAGCTGCACCTGGAAGCATGCACCCTCTTCAACTCCTGCCAGTGTCTCTGCCAAGATCAAACTCCAACAGATATTGGCTGTATTCCCAACTGTTGCACTTAAATAAGGCTGTTTTTCTGCCCTTTGCTGTCATTGGGTCAGTTTTAAAAATGTGGCACTTCGCTTAGCACTGCGCAAACCCACTTAGCTCAGCTGAGCAGTGCTTAAACAGGGTTTGCTTAGCAGTGCCCAAACCAGATAAGTGGCGCTGCATGTTGCTAAGTACTGCTAAAATGGGTCCTGTTTAAGCACTGCTTGGCTTGGCTTAGCAGTGCTTAGCAGAGTTTAGCTAAGGCAAACTACATTTAAAAATAAAAAAAAATAATATAAAATTATTTGTTCATTACTACTACTTTATTATTATGTATATGTATTACACTTCTATATTTCCTGAACATAAATTTATTTATATTGGCGTGTATATTTTAGGTATTGTAGACTTGTGTGTAACTGGATCTTTTCTCCTAGGGTCTCAACTGATAATGGGCTTCTGGCCCAGCTGGACTACCACAGTTAACATATGTCTATACATAAATCGATAAAATAAAAATTAATTTATAAACTTTGCTATATGTCTATACATAAATCGATAAAATAAAAATTAATTTATAAACTTTGCTATCAGATATAAAAGCTGAACGGCCTGTTTGTGTACTCGAACCATGCACCTATTGCACACAGGGTTGTGACTCTAACAATTCAGCTATGTTGATATGCTGACTACTGCTATACATTTCTATATAGCTCTCAGCTACGTTTAAGCACTGCTGAGCACTGCAACACTTCACGTGAACACACTCAGCTATGCTTAAACATGACCTTTAAGCTAAAATTAAAAGTACCTGGTTTCTAGTTTTAGATGTCTGGCATGTATCCATTGCTAGGTGCTGCATTGTGTCATGCAAACACACACATAAAAAAAGGAAATAAAACATTTAACTTTTATATTTTAGTGCCGTCAAGCACTTTGACAGTGCAGGGGGTATGTTACTCATCTCCGGACACTGTAACATACCCCCTACACTGATTCAGTGACTATGTTATACGGCTCTCCCTCAGTAGTGTGCCTTCATTAATATGCAAGGTGCACCACTGAGGGGGAGCCACAGACAAGAGCATGGTACCCTCCATGTAGGACTTACACTATTCCTACATGGAGTTTATTAAATCCCCACCAGCGTGTAAACACAATTTTCTTTGCAGATCACCTCAAAACCCTGTTTCTATACTCTTATTTCCTACTGACTGCTGAAAGGCAATTTATGTCTGGCATACAAGGCATCCTTGGATCCTACTCTGATGGACCTTTTCCATATCCTCCAAATGAACAGCACCAGAACTACTAGATCTAAGCATTTTAACTTTGCTTGTGACTTAAATAAGACATCCTGGAAGGACAGGCTTGCTTCTCATCCATGTGAAGTAGAGCCCTTCTCTAACCCTATCCAAGAGCAACCTGGACCAGTGGATGGGAAATCGGAAATTCATCCCTGGTCTGACAACTATGTCTCTGATGGACAGAGGCAGCCATTAAAGCTTACGTTAACATACACACCTTATAACCTCTAAGGCACTAACTTGTAGGATACATTTGAGTGCATGGCTAGGCTTATAAAGGCCACAGTGTTTATTAGTCTAGTGTAAACCTAAGAACATATGAGCTAAATCCAGCTGTTTATTCTACTTCTTTAAACTTGTGTATGTGAGTAAATTAAGAGCGTAAGAATTTAAGAGTGAGAACTTTTAAGAACAAAAATTTCTGTGAAATGAAAAGAATAAGACAAAGTAAAAAAATAATATGTGAATCAAGAGACTGAAAAGTATCACAAAAAATACTAGCATGGAAAATAAAAAATGTGATATTATAGAGAAAGATGGAAGAATGTGGTACAATAGTGTAATGAAAAATATTAAGTCCACATGAAATTCACCAAAATAAGTGATTGATTAAAGTCATTAAAGAAAGAAAAAATGCTGTATCAACATAGTAAAGTATCAGCATTTCCTATGGAGACTGGTAATAAATAGGTTGCTATTAAAGTGGGGATATGCCATAAAAAAACAGGTTGAAAGAGTGTGTTTATTTTGTGGGGAGGTAAAGAGAAAATGGCATATTTTTTTGAAATGCAAATGAATGGTGAAACTCTGGCAAATGTTATACGAATATTTTGTATTATATTAATGACATAAACAATATAGATATGAACATGATTATGCATGGGTATTATAAGAATAATAAGAATGAATGCGTCGGAAGGGTAGATAATATATTTTATGCAATATGGGTTTTTTTATGGAATGAAAGACTGAATTACATCTTGTTTAATGGCAAATGGCTTTGTGCAGATATATTGTGAAAAATCAGATCATGGTTGTGGAAGAAGGAGAGGGGTCAGTTATGGAAGAATAACAATGAGGAAGTTATAAGAAAATGATAATAGTAAGAAATAGGAATGTGTATATATGTCCCTGTAAAATGTAAATTTAACAAATATGTAAATAATGTTGCATGCTGTGCTAAATAAAGGAGCTGTACTCTTTTCAATAGGTTTCATGGGCTGTTTTACCCCACCTGGGCTACCAGAATTTTAAACACATGGAATCTCAGTTTAAACATCTCATCAAAAGGACAACATGCTCAGAATAGAGAAAACCTCTAATACTGTGTAGTAGTATCAGCAATCATATCACCAGGAGTGGGAATAAAACCTACAACTGTTTAGTCTTCCAGCAAAAAAAGGTGAGTGTACTACTAGTTGCATCACTAACATAGCCAACTTTCTTGGGCTTTGGTTGCCAGGGTTCTCTATTTATTGCCCAAAATTGGTCCAAATTTTACATTTTAGACTTGACATTGTACCTCATGGCATCCTTATAGCCATCACAGTGATACAGAAATACATTACATAATGGCAGATGGAAGCTCTTCACGCCTTCTACACTATTTGTTTCACAAAGTAATAGATAACCTTCAAATAGAGGATTATGATTAGATCTTGTATCATAGCTAAGTAATTATGTTTTTGATACTTGAATATCATGAAATTTCCTTTAGCAGTTACACTAAGATCAAGTGGAGAATGTTGGCATCCATGTTTAGAACATATAACGACAGAGTTATAATAAGAGAGATTCAATCCTAATTCTTTGCAGTGCATGAACCTTCATCTGGTCCATGTGTTACTATTTACAGGGGAAAAAGATGTAGGAGCATATTGCATTTTACATGTTTTGAAAATTATAATGCATTGCATTGACACACACAGCTGGCTGAAGCAGAATGTCCTCCTAGGAATGAACAGCTTTAAATTCCATTACATACATCTTTGCCCCACTCTGCTGGCAGAACAAAATGTCTAACAACTCCAAAAGCTGTTTTACCTTTTTGCTGCTGTGTTATGTTGGCAGGCACTAGCTCCCATTACACTCTAGTACAAATGTAGATTGTGACAGCAATTATGAAAGCTTAACAAAAACTAGTTAAGCAGCTTTCTGACTTAAAAATGCATTTAGTCTTTGTAGCTTGTCTTTTTTCAGATTTTGAAGTAGAATTGTGGGGCTTCATGCATTGCATTATAGTTAATGAGTTAACCAATTAATCTGATTCCTCAATAGAAGGATAACAACACTTAGAGGTGTTTACCAAAACTTGTTAAGCACTTTGATGATATCAGTTCACCAAGTCTTTCCGCAGACTTTGGTGCATAATCAAAGGGCTCCATGCAGTAGATTATAGTTAATAAGTTTCTAAACTAATCTGCTTCCTTAATAGAATTGTTTTATTTGTCATCAGGACACACACACACACACACACACACACACACACACACACACACACACACACACACACACACACACACACACACACACACACACACCCACACACACCTTGTTGGTCTAGGGGTATGATTCTCACTTTGGGTACCAGAGGCCCCGGGTTCAAATCCTGAATGAGCCCTCCTTTCAGAGGCAATCTCTGACCCTGCTTTATTGGAAATGCTGCATATCCACAAGTCAAATGGTACACAGTCTACTTGCTCTAATTACCTTAACCTGGTGTGTGGCATTAATAGAACCTGCTGGAGGCATGGCTTTTTCTCCCAGAGGTTACCACACCTTTGGAACAGACTCCCACTTCATGTCAAACAGAGCACCTCATTGGTTCTCTTGAAATGCAATCTGGACAAATGGATGGGTAACCATAAATTCACCCTGGGGGTTCCACTCATGTCCTTGAACAGAGGCAATAGGTGCGGATCATGGAAATGAGGGTAGAGGTCGGCTAGGCTTGTAAGGCCCCTAGGGCCATTAGCCTAGTAACTTTCTATGATATATGGGTGAACTGTATATAACTAAAAAACACTCACTGTTGACTATGAAAAGAACAACCTCATAAGGTTGAAAACACCAAAGACACATTAGTATACATGCATGAGAAACAGCATCAACAAATGCAAAATCTTATTTTTAAAAAACATGATAACTCCCCCACCACCACCACTTTTTATTTATTTATTCTTTGTTGACTGGGTAAATCCCACTAGGCTAATGAATTCTTTGTTGGAATATTATCAGGTGGAAAATTGGCCTGGGCATATCTGGGAACTTCCCCTACTCTTGGTAGTCAGGGAAGGCTTTGTGTGTTACACATCCTGACTTCCTGTTTCCTGTCCAGGCATGGAGACAGCCAGGAGGAACAGGGAGAAAACATGGCTGATTCAGCTTTTGCTGAAAATGGAGTGAAAGTTGCTGAAAATGTAGTTGAAATGGTAGAAACACTACCAGAAGTATTTTCTGATGATGTGGCTGCAGAAAAATAGTGACACTGGAGAAAAAGTAGATTGTAGCTGTAACTGAGATGGATTCATAGGAAAACTGTCAGATGAGATTGTTTGAAGGAGAGCCAGTTACCTCTGAAAAATGCATAATTACATCCCTCCAGTTGGTGGGGTGGGGGTGGGTTGCGGGATGATTATTTGGAAGAGATGATAATCCAAAGTGAGACAGAAAGTGAAGCAGCAATTTCATGAAGTGACATCATTGAAAAAAATAGAAGAAAAAAAAAGGCGAAGAAGAGACTATGCCAGGAAAAGTTACATAGACAAAAACTTATGTACAAACTGTTGGAGAAGGTGTAAAGAAGAAAGAAGAAATAAATGAAACAAAAAAGAAGCATGTGGTGCATGTGAGCAGTAAAGAAGAATAAAGTTTGAACAGGTATGAGGTTTGGGACTCTGTCATAGCACCTCTGGGTGTCAACGCATAAGAGGTAAGAGCATTTATTTTAATTAATAAAGAGACTTTTTGTGACTTGATATTTGAGACTGGGCAGGCCATGGAAAATTTTGGGGGTGCAAATGAGCAAAAGGAAAATATTTATCCATGGTCAGAATATGTGGTGCAAACTTTTTACAGACAAACAAAAAAAAAAGAATACTCATCCAGTTTAGAACTGAAGTTGAAGCAAAAGAACTGAAAGAACATTCATTAACTATTTGTAAAGAAGTAATGGGCACTACAAAATATATGATGAAAGAGGACTATGGACTGGAGAATGAAAATGTGGAGTAATACTGAAAGTGGAAAATGATGATACTATGCATGTACCCAGTATTATTCATGTTCATGGTAATAGGGGGTTTGTGAAAAACAAGGGTCAACCAAAGACTTGTTACTTTTGTGGAGAAATTATCATTCAATCAATGAATGTGATCAAAAAGATGTTATTTATGTGGTAAAACAGGGCATAATGATAAAATGTGATTTAAAGTGCAAAAAATGTGGCAATACTGATCATTCATGGCTAGAATGTGAAATGAATGTGCAAGAAAATTAAAATGAAGTTATACAGGAGAAAGAGATAGAAATGTGTGCTATACTAGAAAATATACAAAAAGATGTGACTGATAAAGAGCTTATTCATGAAGTTAAAAAAAGTAGCAAGGAAAAAGAAACAGATGAGACAAGTGAGGAAGAGTCTGATTGGTGAACATTGTGAAATAAAAAGAATTTGATAGCAAAAAGAGTTAAAGAAAGGAAAAGAAAATTCAAAAATATGTTTAGAGAAAATATGAAAGGAAATAGGTAAATATTTTATTATACTAACTGTTCGTAAAAGCTGAAAATATTATCTTTAAATGTGAACAGTATGAAAAATATTAAGAGGAGAGTAGTTATATTACAATGGTGTGCTGCACTAGATCCATATATTATTGTTTTAGAAGATATCAGATTATTAATAGAGGAAGAAAGAACACAAACTGAAAAACTTTGGAATGATAAGGTAGTTTGGAACATGGGGAAATAAAGATGCTTGGGCATATGTATATTATGTCAAGAAAGCATTCAAATACTAGATGAAACCATAGTGGAACTAGGACAATTTATGGTAATAGATGAGATGGAAAAATATGTGTATATAATTATAGCTTTAAATGCATATGTAACAAAAAATAGAGAAAATGGATGTTTAAACATATTCTTGAATATGTCTGTGTAAATACAGACATTATAGTGGTGGGTGATTTTATTATAATTTAAGAAAAAATAAGCAATTGTGATGTTAAAAGGGTTAAAGAAATTTTAAAAATTAGGATGGGAGAATAACCACTGGACCTACAAAAAGAATGAAATTAGGACAGAACTTGATTATTTTTAATATTTATAGTTTAAAAGTTATAAAAAAGGAATTGAATTAAATATGCTGGATTTTCAGATCATGTGGCTATATTGGTTAAAGTACAAGAAAATGAAGAATATATAAGAATAGGGAAAGAAATAAAGAGAATTAACGAAAAGGAATTAGATTTAGAACAGAAAAGAGAACTTATGGAATTATGGAAAAATCATATAAATATGAGAGAATGTTATGAAAATTGGACTCTTTGGTGGCTTAATTTTTAAGAGAAATATAAAAAAAGTGTTTTTAGAATGTATAAGGCAGAAAAGATGAAAAGAAAAAGTGAGATATAAGATATTAAAGGACAACTACACCCACAGACTCAAAAATCATGTTTATTTCATCATGGTTTGGTGTTTCCTACATTTTAACACCACTCTGGGACTATTTAGAGCTTTTTAAATATTTTTATATGCAATGTCTGACTGACCACATGGGGTCTGGCATCTTGAAATAATTCTGACTGTTTAGTCTGCCTTTAAGTATCCCAGAATGCATTGTTTGTCTCCAAAAAATTGCATCAGATCTGCCATGTTTTCCCTAAAGCTCCTGTCATTGCACTGATTTTACAGGCATTCACTGCTGTGTTATAGTCACCTACTTTTGGTTAAAATGTTATCCTTTTTCAATTAGTACTTCAAACACAAGTAGTGCAAATGCTACAGAACAGAACTGAAAAGTGCATTTTATTGCTCTTTCTTCTTAGAAATGCTAACTTGATTTCTTTTGTGAAGGCTGAAATCTAGTTCTTCAAGGTATCTCCCCTCCCCCTTCACACCTACCTTCCCTAGCTTTCAAAGAGTTAAGGGTAATTTGACCCATTATCTGCATGTGATTGACAGCTCACAGCAGGTGACCAGACTAATGTACTGTTTTCTTGTCAGCCTTTCCTTCCTTACAGTAGGAGATTTGTTTTTGTTGCACTCCTCCAGTCAAATTTAGAACCAAGCTCCATAGCACAGGGAATAATCACTGTTTTGCAAAGCATCAAACTCCCACTTATTTTTCCTTCCTGTTTGGTTAAATAGCTAACAAATGATGCACTATAAACACAAAATATTTCACAGACTTGCATGACAACACCCACATGCTTTTTTAAGTGGTAATTTAAGAAAATTATGGTTTTGCATATTTCTTGTAATCTGATGTAGTGTTGTCGATTAATTGTGACAGACATCTTCTTCTTATGTTAAAACATGCAGTTGATGTCTATGCATGGTCATTGCAAATTTATGCTCTTAGTTTTTGCAGCTGTTACTGTGCTTCTGCCTGTACATTGTCACATATCGGCAGGGCTCTTTAGAAAACTGAGATTATAGTTTGACATTTTTGCTTGGTTAAGAGTGGGCTGGGCAAGGCAGCTCTGACATCACAATATGGGAAGTCCACTGGCTCTTCTATACAGCATGCAAATCAGGTGGGGATTACATCACTTTGGGGGAGGAAATGTCCCAGTAGCTAGGGCAAGAGCTCTGCCAGATGTGACATCATCATTTCAGAGCCAGCTAGAGGTTTTTCAACTTAGTTTTCAAAGTGAAAGTAAAATAGTACGGAAAGGTAAGAAGCCTAACAGGGAAAACAGTTGAGTGGATTAGTTTTTAAAGCTGCATGGGTGATTTTTAGAGGCCGTATCAATGAACATGGACTAAAAGAGACAGCAGGTTGAGCAATCTGCTTTAATATCCCATTGTTGTCCTTTAAGTCAAAATACATTTAAAGACTTAGTAGAGAAGAAAATTCAAGATTCAATAAAGCCTACACAAAGTGTACAGAAAGTGTACACAATATCTTTTCAGTAAAATTCTTATCACATTTTTTGTGCTTTTTAGTCACTCAGAAAGACTAAGTATATATGTAGTCTACAATTTGTGGTAACCTTTATGAATCCCTGTCAATATTTAAAGCTGCAAGAATTTCAGTAGGTAAACTAAAATTAGAAAGGTGTGAGTTATGTCTGTGTTGTCTGTTCACTCAGAACAGTGTACACTTAGTGTAGGTGTTATTGAATCTTGGCCAAATTCCTTTTATGACAAAGAAAGAGAAATATTTAAAATGAATCAAATTAAAATTACCAACTTGTTATATAAACAAAAATATTGTTTACAAGGAAAGAAAGAAGAGGTAGCACCATATTTAAGTAAAATGATACAAGAAGGAAAAATAATAAGAGAATGAAAAAAATAAGGAAGGTAAGCAAATAAGAAAGCAAGAAGGAATATACAAAATAATTAAAGAATATGTATTGGAATTGTTTGATAAAAGAGAAGAAAACATAGAACACATTTATTAAGGTGAAAAATTAAATAATGAAGATAATGAGTATTTAGAACAAAAATAAATATGAAATAATTCAATGAAAATCTAAAATATATTAACATGATTTCTGCAACAGTATTGGATGGAATTGAATAGAGTATGTATAAAGAAATGAAAGAGTGGAAAAAAATATATAGAAGTTATGCAGATTACAAACTGGAATTAAAGAGAAATAGATATGTACAGGAGTTATAAAAATTTATATTTAAAAAAGAAAATGAAGAGGAGATAAAAAACTGGAGACCTATAACATTGAATAATATGGATTATAATTTTTTTATGAGAATAATACCAAAAAGGTTACAAAAATGGATAAAATATATGACCAAAATGTATTCAGAAGAAAAGGAAAAGGAAGTCAGGATTTATTATGGATAATAACAGAAATAGTTGATGATATAAATAAAAATATAGAAGTGAAGGTTATGATAGGGGATATACATAAAGTCTATGATAATATTCAGTATAAATCATTATGGAGAATTTTGCAGGCATATAATGTAAGCAAACATATTACAAATAATAAAATCTGTTTATGAAAAGAACTATGTGAAATGGCTGGATTGGGGAATAAATAAAAATAGAATGTGGAATAAATCAAGGCTGCCCAGCTAGTAGTGTAATTTTCTCATTACTTATGAATGTAATAGTGAAAGAAATTAATAAAATGTCAGGTAGCAGTGCATACAAAAGGATGAAGGAAGTAAAAATCCCAATAATATATAATTATGTTGATTATATTGTATTAATTGTTAAAAATAGAGTGTTGATGGAAAAAAGTCAATGAAAAATTAAGTATAAATTAAAAAAAATGGTCTAACTATAAATAAAGAGAAAAGCAAGGGATTTGGTTTTGAAGGTAAGATAGGAAGTATTGAGTTCAATGAAAAATATATATATTGGGAATAATATTTGGAAGGAATGAATACAGATGGCAACAATGGGATGATGTACTCTAAGAAGTAAAGGATATGACTAATTTTTGGAAAGTATATAAATTTTCATATAGAAAAAAGCACACTTGTTGAACACAATGGTAATAGGAAAAATTGCTTATGTTACTAACATCTATATGATTCCTGTTAAGTATGAAAAGGAACTAATGATGATTATAATTTCTTTTATATGGGGCTCTAGACTGAATCCAGTTAAGAGAGGGATTCTATATATGAAAGAAGAGCAAGGAGGCTTTGGTTTAATAAACCCAATAGTATATGCAGCATCTTTAATTTTGTATAAGACATTAAAAGGAATTATGAAGGAAAATAAAAATTTGATAGAAATGATACTATATTATAAATATAAAGAACTGTGGGAAAGAATGGAAGTTAAAATAGTAGTAAACACATTGTGAATGAAGAAATGAAAGAGCATCACAACAAAATTGTGTTATGGAAAATAAAAAAGGATATATGAGAAAAATAGAAAGGAAAGGTACTTAAGTATTATGAATGCAATTTATTACATTGATACATGGAAAGATTTAGAAATAGATAACAAAAAGACATAATTATGAAATATAATAACTATAAAAAGATTAAAGAATGTAATGATTTTTTATGGAGATTGCCTATTAGAAAATTGCCGGTTAAGGCAAATATGCCATACAAACCCCCCCCCAGCAAGATAGAATATGTAATAAATGTGGATAGTTCAAGACTACTGAGCATGTGTTTTGAAATGTGAAAGAGTTAATTTGTGGAAAGAAATACGTAAACATAATAGGGTGAAAGGTTTGTTAAAATCTGAGCAAATAAATATGGACATAATAAAATGTGGTTATTATGGTGCACAAAAACAGGAAGAAGTGAAGAAAATGGACAAAATAACATTTTATGTTTCATGGACTATATGGATCGAGAGACTAAATGAAATTAAATACAATGGAAAATGGACCTTAATGATTTTGGAGAAAATAAGTTTTAGTTGTGGATAAAAGAGTGGAGAGGGAATGCTTAAATTGAAGTTTATAATGTATGGAGATTTGTAAATAGATGTAAATAATGTAAATATGTATATATGTAAATAATATGTAATGTATAGATCAACAAAAACCCTACTTTTTTTGGTAGACACCATTGGATCCTTTACATCCATTTGAGCTACCACCAACTCAAGCAGATGGGACCTTGTTTCAATATCTCATTCAGAGGGTAACACATTCATAAGTGCAGCACCACCTTATGCTGCATTGCAGTGTCAGCAGTCCATCTAGATAGCATGGGAATTGAACACACAACCTTCTGCAACAGAGGCACCATTGACACTGTGTCCCCAGAACCCATTGCTAGTTATATATACTTACTCAAAGACCACATAACAGTGAGTAAAGATGTTTATTTATTTATTTATTTTATTTATTTTACATTTGTTAACCGGGAAATTCCGACTGGACCAGGTCCATTTTCAGCGGAGGCCTGGGGAGAAAAGCTCCAGCATCTAGTTGTACAAAGATATTACAGCAGATATAATACATAAGTAAGATGTAGTAAACAGGTTACAACATATATGGTGAACATATTAATATAACAAGAAATAACAAAGAACACTCCAAATAAATGATGGTATAGAAAATAAGTAAAATGACAATGTCAGTTATACATTGGTAAGAGAAGAAAATATAATAAGTAAATTCTACAGTTAAAAGTTCAACTTTTAAATGAAACAAGCATGCAGGTGATCAGAGATCAAGCAGGTGATCAGAGAGCAATTTGGGGAGTTAATAGCAGTATGGGTAAGGTTATTTGATACAGGGACATAACCAGGTACTAAGGAGATGTGATTTGAGGGAGTTTTTGAATTTAGTGATGGAGGGGGCAGTGGACACAGAATGGGGTAGAGAGTTCCAATTTCTGGCAACGGTGTGGGAGTAGAGTGCTTTCCCTGCATTATTATTGGCTTTGATGATGGAGAGGAGAGATTTTTCACTAGATCTAAGATACTGTTTTGCAGTGTAGACAGTAAGTAAATTGAATAATGAGGGTTTTTTTTCAGGGTATTTGAGAATATTGTAGGCTGTACCCAGCTGATGATAGTTAAGTAGCTGTGGTAACTCAAGCCATTTTAGTTCTTTTAATGCAGTACAGTGATGGGTTCTATAGGGAGAGTTAGTAGCAAACTTGGCTATTTTATTGTAGCATGATTCAAGCTTGTCTAGGTCACCCTTTCTGATTTGGATGAAGACTGGTGCTGCATATAATAGAGTTGAGAGGAGGGGGTGGCTTAGTGCAAGAGTGACTCTAGCTTTTTGTGAGAGAAAGGACTTATGCCTGTATAGGGAGCCTAGCTTTTTGTGTACTAGTTTTATGGTATGTGAGATGTGGACATCAAAGTGAAGATTATTGTCAATTGCAATGCCCAGAAGTTTGGTGTGGTTAGAGGGGGAGATGGTGGTGCCGTCCTTAGATGTTATGGTAAAGAAGAGGGTTTTTTTATATATTAGGGGAGAATAGTAGGAATTTTGTCTTTTTGGGATTTAGAATTAGTTGGAAGTCTGAGATCCATTTTTCTACAGAGTTGAAGGTATCCTGAGTGAGTGTTTGTAGGGTGGTGGGAGATGAGGCAGAGCAGATCAAGGTTAAATCATCTGCATATTGAATGAGTGTGGCATGCTGTGTAGAGTTATTGCGGTTATTTGTGAATACAGAAAATAGTAGTGGGCACAGTATAGAGCCCTGTGGGACTCTTATGGTGGTTGGAAGTTGTGGAGACAGATTTCCTTTCTACTGGACAGATTGTAGCCTGTCAGATAGGTAGCTTCTGAACCAGGCTATGGTAGAGGAGGTGAAGGATAGTGATGTTAGTGAGTCCAGTAGGATGGAGTAAGAGACCATGTCAAATGCCTTTGAGAGGTCTAGGAAAATGGCTGGTACATATTTGTTATCATTCCTGTGAAGGTTGATATGATTAGTGAAGGACAAAAGGGTAGTGGTAGTGCTGTGATGTGGACGGAAACCGTGTTGTGTGGTAGATCAAAGATTGTGTGTGTTAAGAAATGTCATCACCTGCAACTGGATGCATTTCTCAAGAATTTTAGATAGGGGATACAGGATGGCAATAGGTTTGTAGTTGGAGAAGTCATAGGAGTTACCTTCCTTATGGAGAGGAATTATGTGAGATAATTTCCAGAGTTTGGGTATGTAGGATTCTTGTATGGAGCGGTTGATTAGGATGGAGACAAGATATGATAGGGAGTCACTAGCCATTTTTTAGATATGGAGCAGATGTGTTATCAGCTGCTAGTGTGGCTGGTTTGAGTTTTAGGAGGAGATTTTTGATAGTTGAGGTGGGCACAGGTGATAGGCTGAAAGAGGGGGTACTGTGGGATAGGTTGGGTTGTGATTGAGGTAGACTATTTTTGGTTATTTGACTGGACAGGGTTAAGATGGACTTAGTAAAATGATTATTAAATTGAGAAGCTATGTCTGGGGTATTGTCTGTAGAGTTGAGTGCTGGAGTAGTGGTTTTGTCTGGCTTTAGTAGGGAGTTAATGGCATGCCAGAATTTTTGTGGATTCTTTGAATATTTGCTTTGGGCACTAAGAAAATAATTTTGTTTATTTTGGATTCAGCCTTGGCCTTGTTTCTAAGCTGTTGATAGTATTGCCTTGAGCTAGGGCTACTGTCAGTTTTCCAAACTTTCCAGGATTTATCTCTGGCTTTTAGTAATGATCTAGTGTCCTTACTTAGCCAGGGTGTGTAGTTGGCCATAACTCTGATCTCTCTGCTGGGAGCAAGACTGTTAAGAATGTTAGAGAAGGTAGTATTGAAGTATTCTACTGCATGGTCTAACTCTAGTGTTCATTGTGTTTCCCAGTTGAAGTGGCTTAGTACTGTATTTAGGTATTGTGGGGTAAGGTTACGGTCATCTCATTCTATTTTATATACAACTAGTTTGGGGTGATTCAAGTATTTATGGAGTAGGAAGGTGGGGAGATGATCACTTAGATCATCTGGGAGACAGCCTACTATATAGTATTGCTTGGGATAGTTGGTTAGTGTCCAGTCCAATATAGATTATTTTTTTTGTTTATTTGTCTATTCTAGTTGGTTCTTCAATTAGTTGAGAGAACCCATATACGTTGATATGTGTAGAGGGACTACTGGAGTTACAGACTGTCCAGTCGATGTTAAGGTCACCTAGTAAGATTGTTTCCTATGGTACGTTGTCCTTGTCCAGTGTAGGATGTCTTCTATTATGAGTGAGTTATTGCCTGGAGGTATGTATCAACATATTATATTGATGATCTTGGTGTTTCTTAAGGAGAGGACAGAAAATAGGACTTCAGCATTCTGAAATGTGGGTAGTGTGGTGTGCAGGGCTTGGAGGTTAAGGGCGTTTTTAAAGAGAATGGTTACTCCTCCTCCTTTCCTGCTTGTTCTATCAAATCTAAGTGTATTATAACCTGGGGGAGAAAGTCTTCATCTTGAATACTGGGTTTAAGCCAGGTCTCTGTAATGGTGAGTATATCAGGGTTGTAGTGGGCTATGAATGTATGTAGGTCTGTTAGTTTGTTGGTAATGCTTCTTATGTTGAAATTTAGGATCAGAAGGTCAGATGTTTGCTTGGCTGTGAGGCGACCTGGATTTGGGTGAATGTCACCAGAGGTTAGCAGAGTTTGTAAGATTGGCAGTATGTGCTTTTTAATATTAATTGTTTGTGAGCTTGGTCTATGTGTGCTTTTCCTAGTGTAATGAGTCAGTGTTATGCTTGCATGTAAGTACGTTATAGTTGTGAGATTTATAATTGTAGGGCAGATGTAGAAGTGTGAGCAGGCTTGAGAGGGAGGGCTAGAGTGGGTAGTATGATAAGAGTAATTGTGCAGTGGTGGTTGGTTTGTTTGTAAGGAAGTGAGAAAGGTTAGTTATATTAGAGCTAGTGATAGGGATGTGAGTGTGGGTAACATGATAGTCCTTAGAGTGAATGCTACAATTAGTATTCTTGGTTGGTTGTGTGTAAGGGTGGAGGTGAGTTGGCTTGGAATGTGCTGTAGGGAGTGGGATCAGTGTAGGAAGTAACTGGATTGGAAGGTGGAAGGGAGGTGAGAAGAGTGAGTTGGGCTACAGATTAGGTAATTAGGGGTTGGACTAGTGGTCAGGTGATGATGGGTTAGAATAAAAGTAGAGGTAGTGGGGGTGGGTGGAATTAGGGGCAGGGTAGGGGAGAAGAGTGAGGCAAGCAGACCGAGGTGAATGGAGCGGCACCCAAGCAGACACTGAGGCTGCAGAGCCAATCTGTTTGTTCTTTCCAGTGCAGATTAGCTGTGCACAGGTATTTCCCAAGGTAAGGTAATTAGCAAGACAAAACTAAGCTGAATTCCTAAACCTTACTTTATTTTTAGACAGTACCATTTGCCTTAGCTAAAGTTGTAATTGGGAATATCTTGTGAATTCCTGCTAGTGCTACGGACCTCCCGAGCAGTTTATTACATAGCAGCTTCAGTATTTAATATCACTAGGTTTGGGAAATGTATTAATCTTGTTTCTTTGCAATAAAAAACAGTTTGACTTTCTGCAGTCCCTGTAAATGTAGCCAGTAGTCCCCTAGCAGTGCAAGCCTTACAATGGGGGGGGGGGGCAGGCTACATAGGGCAGGCAGAAGAGTTTATAATCCCTAGGAAGAAGAAGGAAATTAGGGAGAGATTAGGGCAAAGAAAAAGCACTTTATCTTACAAACCCCCAAGATGTAATGTATTTTAAAAATAGTTCAAGATTAATTTATATTTGTGTTGCTCTTTTTAACAGCTAACAAAGCTCTGTAAAATTAGGGCAAAGAAAAATCACTTTATCTTACAAAAAACCCAACATATAATGCACTTTAAAAACAGTTCAAGATCAATTTATATTTGTGATACTCATTTTAACAGTTAAAAAAAGCTCTTTAAAATGGATACATAGAACAGTTCATGTAGGCTTTACAGTAGATAGATTCTAAATCAGTTAGGTCCGACCACCCCTTAGTGTTTTATTAGCACGTGTCCTTTTAAACCTCTAAAATACACTTATAACAGCCACAGGCACTTTATATCAGTAAGAAACTACTGTCCATTGTTGTTTTACAGTAGATAAATTCTAAATCAGTCAGGTCCAACCACCCCTTAGTGTTGTATTAGCATATGTCCTTTTAAGCCCCTAAAATACACTTATAACAGCTACAGGCACTTTATATCAGTAAAAAAACACTGTCTGTTGTCGTTTTATAGTAGATAAATACTAAATCAGTTAGGTCCAACCACCCCTTAGTGTTTTATTAGCACATGTTCTTTTAAGCCCTTGAAATACACTTATAACAGCTACAGGCACTCTATATCAGTAAGATACCTCTGTCCATTGCCGTTTTACAGTAGATAGATTCTGAATCAGTTAAGTACGAGAACCCCTTAGCGTTTTAGTAGCACATGTCCTTTTAAGCCCCAAAATGCACTTATACCAGGTACAGGCACTGTATATCAGGTATAAACTGCAGTCCATTGTCATTCTTACAGTAGGTAGACTTTAATTCAGTTAGGAACGACAACCCCTAGCATTTAACTGCACATGTCCTCTTAAACCCCTAATATCACATTTAACAGTTGCAATTACTTGTTATCAGGCATATAATGCTGTCCGTTGCCTTAATTATAGTAGGTAGATTTTCAAGCAACAATCCCTTAGTTATAAACAGTAATTATGCCATGTTAAGACAGTAAAATGCACCATGTAACAGCTAAAGCATTCTATGAGTGCAGCAATGTAGTCATTTTACACTTTACAGTGCATTCACTTAGCATCAAACAGTCAGCAGTTCCTTAACAGTACGACCCTTTCCTATGTAAGACTTCTTTTTGTTTTTATATATTAAAAGTACAGTGTACAAAGCAAAACATTAGAAGAGAATTCTAGGCAGAATGACCTTACCAGAGGAGATGGGTTCTGTGAGCACTAGCAGTGATTTAAAAATGGCACCAGACACGGGTATATTTAATACCTCGCTCCATTACTGTGGTTGCTAGAGATACAGCAGTCTGATTGGAGAGATTACAATGACGTAGTCCCCAAGTAGACCCTGAGGCTGCAAAGCCAATCTGTTTGTTCTTTCCAGTGCAGACTAGCTGTGCACAGGTATTTCCCAAGGTAAGGTAATTAGTAAGGAAAAACTAAGCTGAATTTCTAAACCTTATTGTTTAAAAGTAGAATGTAGAATGTATGTGTATATGAATGTAGAAATTTGGGTTTTCTGTTTGCAACTGCAAATCAAACACAAAATTTCACAACATCTTTTCAGCATTATGAAATTAGTGTTTAGCTTTCCAGATAGCCCTGAAGAAATGGGTTAGACACAACCTCCAAAAATATCTTGCACTCTAACTAGGATTAACATTTTTATCACACCCATTTATGATTGTCCATTTTTTTCTTCACTGTTTCATTCACTCATTCTCCAGTACCTGCTTTAATCATCACTAGGTCAATGGGAGAGCTGTAAGATATCTTAACACTCAGTGGGACCTTGGCAGAGAAATAAATTCTGGACATGATATCAGTTTATTGCAGAATAACACAAAAACATAATTCATACACACTCAGTCAGACATGATATGTACACTTTACATGAAATGTTATTTATTCATTGTTGACTGGGTATGTCTTACTAGGTTAATCTCTTTTTTTCAGGGGAGACCTGAGGTGATATTTTCAACTACTATGGAAAATTAGCCATGGCATCAGGAACTTCACATAATCTTTTTAGTAGGCACTGTCCACCTGAGCTACCTCCAACTCAAACAAAGGGGGACATGATTTAGTACCTCATCTGAAAGGTGATATCTCTAAAGTACAGTACCCCCTTATGTTCCACTGCAGTGCAAGCAATCCATCTACCTGGTGTGGGAATAGAACCCACAGCCTTATACGCCAAAGGTGAAAGTGCTGCCTATAGTGTGACAGACACTGCATAAAGTAAAGTTAAGAACACAGACAATATTTCCATGAAATGTTGCTGGGAGGAAAACAAAACAACAGACAAAATGCAACTTGACAGATGGAGGGTATTCAGACTGAGCACAAAAAGTATTGTGAGATAAAAAAAAAAAAGCAGAAGAACTAGGTACTATGAAGTAAGAATGGCAACCAATATGCACTGAAATGTCCCACATGTCAATGATGGATATAAGGTAATTGTACTGAAGCTATCTATACTGTTTTTTCTTGCAAAGAAACAAGGAACTTTAAACTCTTCTGCCCGCCCTACCTAGCCTGCCCCCCCTTATTGAAAGGCTCGTACCGCTAGGGCACTACTGGCTACATTTACAGGGACCACAGAAAGTCAAACTGTTTTTTCTTGCAAAGAAACAAGGGACTTTAAATGTTTATATTCTTACAATAATTACTTTGATATAATTTGACTGCCTTTTGATGAATGCTAGGGGAAAAAAGAAATACATTGTTTCCTAAAATTACAAGGTGATGTTCCCAGTTGCATCATACATTAAGCCTTAAAGCATAGTAAAGGTAAACATAGAAGGGCAAAAAGCAGAGGAAGTGGAATCAAGTGTGGGCAGGGCAAGAAAGGGAGTGGAACAAGGCATATAGCTTATCTGTATTTTTTGATTATTCCAAATATGTCAACCCTAATCTTGTTTATTTTTTTGGTCATCAGGTGTTCAGCAAAATCCTGCCTACATAATCAACAGTTTATTAACACTATCACTCATGTCATGAATAACTGGACAAATTAAAATAGATTAAGTTACTAAGCACATCAACTGTGGAAACCCTACTACACAAAAATTTGCAATACTATAAAATGTTCAAATCACTAATAAACATACACGAAAAAATAACACTGATAGAGTGACATATATCTGCATCATAAAATATAATAGTACCACAAAAAATTATAGGACTATGATTCTTACAAACATCCCCTATGAAAAATTCATATCAGACCCTACAGGTCTATACAACACCTGTTAATATCAATATACAATACTCGCACATATTGTTAAAAATTATCAGTTAAATGCTAAAAGCTAATGAAGAATCTTTACAATACCTCCTCAGTAAGTGACACACAAAATGGCACATAGAATAAGACTAAAAAAATGCTCTAGAAGGAAAATACCAACAACCCACATCATGATCCAACAGAGCAACAGAAGAAAACACCTGCAAAGCCTGAAACTGTCAACTGCTGATCGGTTCCTGAACCCAGTAAACAAATTTAACTGAATCATTAGTAAAACAAGGATCTGGAAACAGTACCTTACAATAGAAAAAATACATTAAAACATTTTGCAATATAAAGGCCAGTCCATCCATTCCTAAAGGAAAGATTGTCGGTTCAAGAGATGAAGACTTTAAAAGAAAATAAATTATAAGAAATAAAAAAGCTATTATAAAGAATCCCACCACAGGCACTAGGACTTGCAGCTAAAAAAGAAAGACCTAATTATCAGCTAAATTGCATTTGTGTGAATCTTGTGATGTTACTAATAGTGCTAATCATAACTTTCTAATGGTAATCACTTCTGGTGACCCATGCATCCTTCACAACACACACATGAACACATCCCCATAAACCTTATCTGCCATATAATTTACTGTTTCCATGCCCCTATTAAATCACAGATGATACTGCCATGTTTATAATGCAAGATGTTTCCATGCCCCTCTTAAATCACAGATGACACAGCCATATTTATAATGCCAGCTGTTTCTGTGCCCATCATAAATCACAGATGACACTGCATTGTTTATAATACCAGATGTTTCCATGCCCCTCTTAAATCACAGTTGACACTGTCATGTTTAAAATGCCAGATGTTTCTGTACCACTCTTAAACCACAGATGACACTGCCATGTTTATAATGCCAGATGTTTAAGTGCCCTCTTAAATCACACATGATACTGCCATGTTTATAATGCCAGATGTTTCTGTGCCACTCTTAAATGACAGATGACGCTGCCATGTTTATAATGCCAAAAGATTCCATGCCCCTCTTAAATTACAGATGATACTGCCATGTTTAAAATGAAAGATGTTTCCATGCCCCTCTTAAATCACAGATGATACTGCCATGTTTATAATGCCAGATGTTAGCGTGTCCCTCTTAAATCACAGATGATAATGCCATGTTTATAATGCCAGATGTTTCTGTGCCCCTCTTAAATCCCAGATGACACTACCATGTTTATAATGCCAGATGTTGCTGTGCCCTTCTTAAATCACAGATGACACTGCCATGTTTATAATGCCAGATGTTTCTGTGTCCCTCTTAAATCACAGATGACACTGCCATGTTTAAAATGCCAGATGCTTCCGTGCCCCTCTTAAATCACAGATGATACTGCTATGTTTATAATGCCAGATGTTTCCGTGCCCCTCTTAAATCACAGATGACACTGCCATGTTTATAATGCCAGATGTTTCCGTAACCCTCCTAAATCACAGATGATACTGCCATGTTTATAATGCCAGATGTTAGCATGTCCCTTTTAAATCACAGATGATACTGCCATGTTTATAATGCCAGATGTTTCCATGCCCCTCTTAAATCACAAATGACATTACCATGTGTATAATGCCAGATGTTTCTGTGCCCTTCTTAAATCACAGATGACACTGCCATGTTTATAATGCCAGATGTTTCCATGCCCCTCTTAAATCACAGATGACACTGCCATGTTTAAAATGCCAGATGTTTCCGTGCCCCTCTTAAATCACAGATGATACTACCATGTTTATAATGCCAGATGTTTCCATGCCCCTCTTAAATCACAGATGACACTGCCATGTTGATAATGCCAGATATTTCTGTGACCCTCTTAAATCACAGATGATATTGCTATGTTTATAATGCCAGATGTTTCCATGCCCCACTTAAATCACAGATGATACTGCCATGTTTATAATGCCATATGTTTCCATGCCCCTCTTAAATCACAGATGATACTGGCATGTTAATAATGCCAGATGTTTCTGTGCCCCTCTTAAATCACAGATGACACTGCCATGTTCATAATCTCAGATGTTTCCATGCCCCTCTTAAATCACAGATGATACTGCCATGTTTATAATGCCAGATGTTTCTGTGCCCCTCTTTAATCACAGATGATACTGCTATGTTTATAATGCCAGATGTTACCATGTACCTTTTAATTCACAGATGATACTGCCATGTTTATAATGCCAGATGTTTCCGTGATCCTCTTAAATCACAGATGATATTGCCATGTTTATAATGCCAGCTGTTTCCATGCCTTTCTTAAATCACAGATGATATTTCCATGTTTATAATGCCAGATGTTTTCATGCCCCTCTTAAATCACAGATGGTGCTGCCATGTTTATAATGCCAGATGTTTCTGTGCCTCTCTTAAATCACAGATCATGCTGCCATATTTATAATGCCAGATGTAACTGTGTCCCTATTAAATCACAGATGATACTGCCATGTTTATAATGCCAGATGTGTCCTAGCCCCTCTTAAATCACAGATGATACTGCCATGTTTATAATGTCAAATGTTTCCGTGCCTCTCTTAAATCACAGATGATACTGCCATGTTTATAATGCCAGCTGTTTCCTTGCCCCTCTTAAATGACAGACGATAATGGCCATGTTTATAATGCCAGCAGTTTCCGGTCCACACTTAAATCACAGATGATACTTCCATGTTTATAATGCCAGATGTTTCCGTGCCCCTCTTAAATCACAGATGATGCTGCCATGTTTATAATGCCAGATGTTTCCGTGCCTCTCTTAAATAACAGATTATACTGCCATGTTTATAATGTCAGCTGTTTCCGTGCCCCTCTTAAACACAGATGATACTGCCATGTTTAAAATGCCAGATGTTTCTGTGCCCCTCTTAAATCACAGATGATACTGCCATGTTAAAAATGCCAGATGTTTCAGTGCCTTACTTAAATCACATATGATACTGCCATGTTAATAATGCCAGATGTTTCTGTGCCCCTCTTAAATCACAGATGATACTGCCATGTTTATAATGCCAGATGTTTCCGTGCCCCCCTTAAATCACAGATGATACTTCCATGTTTATAATACCTGAAGTTTCCATGACCCTCTTAAATCACAGATGATACTGCCATGTTTATAATGGCAACTGTTTCCGTGCCTCTCTTAAATCACAGATAATACTGCCATGTTTATAATGCCAGCTGTTTCCTTGACCCTCTTAAATCACAGATGATGACTGCCATGTTTATAATGCCAGCGGTTTCCATGTCCCACTTAAATCACAGATGATACTTCCATGTTTATAATGCCAGATGTTTCTGTGCCCCTCTTAAATCACAGATGATACTGCCATGTTTATAATGCCAGATGTTTCCGTGCCCCTCTTAAATAACAGATAATACTGCCATGTTTATAATGCCAACTGTTTCCGTGCCCCTCTTATATCACAGATGATACTGCTATGTTTATAATGCCAGATGTTTCCATGCCCCTCTTAAATCACAGATGACACTGCCATGTTTATAATGCCAGATGTTTCCGTGCCCCTCTTAGATCACAGATGATACTGCCATGTTAAAAATGCCAGATGTTTCAGTGCCTCTCTTAAATCACAGATGATACTGCCATGTTAATAATGCCAGATGCCTCCGTGCCCCTCTTAAATTACATATGATACTGCCATATTTATAATGCCAGATGTTTATGTGCCCCTCTTAAATCACACTTGACACTGCCATGTTTTTAATGCCAGATTTTTACGTGCCCTGTTAAATCACAGGTGATGCTTCCATGTTTATAATGTCAGAAGTTTCCATGCCCCTCTTAAATCACAGATGATACTGCCATGTTTATAATGCCAGATGTTTCCGTGCCCCTCTTAAATCACAGTTGATACTGCCATGTTTATAATGCCAGATGCTAGTGTATCCCTCTTAAATCACAGATGATACTGCCATGTTTATAATGCCAGATGTTTCTGTGCCCCTCTTAAATCACAGATGATACTGCCATGTTTATAATGCCAGATGTTTCCATGCCCCTCTTAAATCAGAGATGACACTGCCATGTTTATAATGCCAGATGTTTCTGTGCCCCTATTAAATCACAGATTATACTGCCATGTTTATAATACAAGATGTTTTTGTGCCACTCTTAAATCACAGATGGCACTGCCATGTTTATAATGCCAGATGTTTCCGTGCCCTTCTTAAATCACAGATGGCACTGCCATGTTTATAAAGCCAGATGTTTCCATGCCCTTCTTAAATCACAGATGATACTGCCATGTTTTTAATGCCAGATATTTCCATGCCCCTCTTAAATCACAGATGGTACTGCCATGTTTATAATGCCAGATGTTTCCATGCCCCCCTTAAATCACAGATGATACTTCCATGTTTATAATGTCAGATGTTTGCATGCCCCTCTTAAGTCATAGCTGATACTGGCTTGTTTATAATGCCAGATGTTTCCGTACTCCTCTTAAATCACAGATAATACTGCCATGTTTACAAATGCTGGATGTTACTGTGCCCATCTTTAATCAGAGATGATACTGCCATGTTTATAATGCCAGATGATTCCGTGCCACTCTTAAATCACAGATGATATTGCCATGTTTATAATGCAAGATGTTTTTGTGCCACTCTTAAATCACAGATGGCACTGCCATGTTTATAATGCCAGATGTTTCAGTGCCCTTCTTAAATCACAGATGACACTGCCATGTTTATAAAGCCAGATGTTTCTATACCCCTCTTAAATCACAGATGATACTGCCATGTTTTTAATGCCAGATATTTCCATGCCTCTCTTAAATCACAGATTATACTGCCATGTTTATAATGACAGATGTTTCTGTGCCCCTCTTAAATCACAGATGATACTGCCATGTTTATAATGAAAGATGTTTCTGTGCCCCTTTTAAATCACAGATGACACTGCCATGTTTATAATGCCAGATGTTTCCCTGCCCCTCTTAAATCACAGATGATACTGCCATGTTTATAATGTCCGAAGTTTCCATGCCCCTCTTAAATCACTGATGACACTGCCATGTTTATAATGCCAGAATTTTCCATGCCCTTTTTAAATCAGAGATGACACTGTCATGTTTATAATGCCAGATGTTAGCGTGCCCCTCTTAAATCACAGATGATACTGCCATATTTATAATGCCTGATGTTTCTGTGCCCCCCTTAAATCACAGATGACACTGCCATGTTTATAATGCCAGATGTTAGTGTGCCCCTCTTAAATCACAGATGATACTGCCATGTTTATAATGTCAGATGTTTCCGTGCCCCTCTTAAATCACAGATGATACTGCCATGTTTATAATGCCAGATGTTTCCATGCCCATCTTAAATCACAGATGACACTGCCATGTTTATAATGCTAAATGTTTCCATGCCCCTCTTAAATCAGAGATGACACTGCCATGTTTATAATGCCAGATGTTTCTGTGCCCCTCTTAAATAGCAGATGACACTGCCATGTTTATAATGCCAGATCTTTATGTGCCCCACTTAAATCACAGATGGTACTGCCATGTTTATAATGCCAGATGTTTTCATGCCCTTCTTAAATCACAGATGACACTGCCATGTTTATAATGTCAGATGTTTCCATGCCCCTCTTAAATCACAGATGATACTGCCTTGTTTACAATGCCAGATGTTTCCATGCCCCTCTATATACTGCCTCCACCCCCCTTTTTTGCTTGTTCTGGGATTTGAATGAGGATAACTTTAATGTTAATGCTGTCCTAATTTTTAAGACCGAAGACCTTGGGTGTGGAAGTACATTTCAATGTGGCTATGTTCTCGGCAATAACACTTATGATAATGTGAAACTCTTATGTCATAGTTAGGTTGGTATGCTGGTTATTAATACAGTGATATCTAACTGGGATATTGTGGTGGATTGTATTTACTTGTAAGTAGGTGCTGTGCTGTTAGATCACTCTGGAGAAGCTGGAGCTAAACTGCAGTGCAGGATAGTGCTTGCTATGGCATTTGTTTGTATTATTTCACATTGAGTAGTATCATGTTCAAACAAGCATATTAAATGGGGGCAGATAGTGATAATGGATGGTGATTAAGGTTCATAAAATGAATGTTTTTTTTTTTCTACATAACAGTGGTTTTGTTAACAACCTGCTGCTAGTTCCCATAGGGAGGATAGTAGGCAAGCTAATGTACTGGCTGGTAAGTTTTTGGTTCTTATAGGTTCATAGGTTCATAGGTAAGTACTAGACTATCGGCCCTGGGGCCTATACAAGCCCAGCCAAAAAGGTACCCTGGCTTTGCCACCCAAGAAAATTATTTTCCTGTGCCACTGTCGAGCAGAGCCACAGAGGTGATCCCCGGGGAGAATTTCCTATTTCCCATCCAATCATCAAGATTTTTCTTGAAGAGCACTAATGAGGAGCTTTGTTTGATATAGATAGGCAGTTTATTCACATTAAATACTTCCAGAATCATCAGATGACTTCCTGTGAACCTTTCCCAACAGGAAAATCACCATATAAGGAAATTCTAAAATGCATTCTTATTATCATTAAAAATAATTCCTTTTCTAAAAATCTTGGTAACTAGATACCATATTAAACATAAAATCAAATCAAACTGTTAAAATGTGGCAAAAAACAATTCTGCAAAATATTTTTATAATCACAAATAAATGCAGTAACCCCTTTACCCTCGGGGGTAAAATCAAAACTCTAAATTGAAACCTGGAGTTACTGAATAGCATTGTAAAACATTTCTATCCTAAGTTTCAAATATATAACATGACATTCCATATATCTTATTATAAGATTTTGTAAATTCAAAAATGAGTAAAACAATAAATGTCATGTTGTACCAAACTGTGTTATAAACGGGCTTGCCTCAATTTCAGAACACTACTAATGTTGAGGGTGTCATTCAGACCTGGGTATCTAGTAGCGTCTAAACGGAAAAAGCTCGCAAGTGGTCGAGTGAAAGCGCTTGGAAGATATTGTGGATTTTTACTTTGCCTTGTTATATTAAAGGATCTTTTTGGAGACCTAGCAGCTGTTTGATTTCTTCATCTGCTTATTTTGAAAGCCTTTGTTTACGTGCTTCCAGGTCCTGTTGTGCCAAGTGTTTTTTATTCTTGGTTGGATTTTGCTCTTAGTTCTGGTGTTTTTTGATAGATAGGCAGTTTATTCCAGAGTATGGGAAGTCTCTGGGACAGGAATCTATCCCTCCAGCATGTTCTGTTTATTGTGGTGACAAGGTTTAGGTCCCTAGAGCATGTAGCTCTGAGGGATTGGGATTTCTTTTTAGTGGAGCATGTCCAATAGCTCTGGGTTTGACATAACTTTGTATGTTAGGCAGAGATCACTTCTGAGTAGGCCATATGCGACAGAGTAAAGCTGGAGTTTTTTGAGACGGTCTGCATTGGGCATCTGTTTGAGGCCAGTATTCCTCTTTGTGAGGTATTTCTGCGGCCTTTCCAGTTGTTGTAGATGTCTTGTGAGGTACATACCAAAATGGGCATTGTACTCTATAATGTTCTAATGAGTGATGAGTAGAAGGGAACAATGACCTCTTTTTTTCTGGATGAGAAACCTTTTGTGATGAGGTGTGCCATGTAGAAGGATTTCCTGACTACTGTGGCGATGTGATTATCAAAGGAGAGACTACTGTCCACCTGTGTCCCAGGGTCTCTTATCACACTTTCAGTGTTAAGTATACTACCGCCTATGTTGTAGTTCATGGCTACAGAGTTTTTACCAAAGGGGATGACAATGCACTTTTTGGCATTGAGCTTGAGGCCATGGCTTTGACACCAGGCATCTGTCTCAGTGAGGCCCTTTTGTAGGATGTCCACATCATTAGGAGTTTCGATTATGGCTCCTAGTTTGCAGTCATCTGCGAACTTTGTTAGCCAAAGACTTTCTGTGTTAGCCTGTACTTCAGAGAAGTAGATACCAAACAGGAGAGAACCCAGGACTGAACCCTGTGGTACTACACTTGTCACTGGTCTGAAGTCAGATTTAGAGTCTGCTACTTTCACAGTGTGGGTTCCATCAGTGAGCCAGTTGGCAACCCATCTTGTGACACAGGGATTTATACCTAGTTTAGTGAGTTTATCTATAATTCCAGAGTGGGGGATAGTGTTGAAAGCCTTGGCAAGATCTAGATAGGCTGTGTGAATCACCTTACCCTTATCTACGGCTTTGGTGACTGCTTCAAAAAAGTCTATCAGGTTTAGGAGACATGATCTGCCTTTAACAAACCTGAACTAGGTGGGGTCCAGAGACTGGAGATTACCAATGTCTTTTTTTATAAGTTCCATGATGATACATTCCATGGCCTTGCAGACCAGGCTTGTCAGGCTAATGGGGTGGTAGTTCCCGGGGACCATGGTGGCTCGCCCCTTGTGGAATGCGATAACCATTGCTGTGCGCCATTCAGCAGGCACAAAGCCTGAGGTGAGGCTATGATTGAATATGATACTTAGCTGGGATGCCAGTTCATTCTGTAGTTCATGTAGAACGCAGCCTGGGCTGTTGTCTGGTCCCATGGATGCTGTGTTCTTGGCTTTGGAGAGTGTGGTTTTTACCTGTGCAGCCATGATTACAGGAACTTTGCATTCTTCCGGTATAGAGATGGGCTCCTTAGGGGGTGAGAGGGGGTAAAATTAGCACTGAACCTATCTGCCAGGATGTTGGCAATATCAGTTGGATCTGTATATTTAGTGCCATTGTGCTGTAACTCAGAGCAGATCTGAGTGTTATCATTGAGATTCTTGACATAGCTATAGAATGCTTTGTGGTTGTCTTTAGAATCAGTGTCAATTTTGTTTTCATAACTAGCTTTGGAGGATTTTATCAGGGATTTCAGCTTCTTACTGAGGCTGACCAGGGAGCTCCTCCACTCATGGAATTTTACTCTCTTTTGCAACAGTTTCTTCCTTCTGTTGTACAGTTTGTTTATGGCAGTGGACCACCAGATTGGCTTCCTTTTTTTGGAGGATAGCGTCTTGGTTCTATTTGGGATAGCACGATCCATGCACTCATGTAAGCGCTTATAAAGTGCAATTGTGTAGGATTCAGTAGTTGTAACTGTATTGTCCATCTGCATGGGTGTCATGAAGTTCACCACTTCTGTCTTAAGAAGCATGAAGTTGGCTTTGGAGAAATTTTTTACCATGGTTTCCTTAATGGGGGGTGGGGGCAGGATGTGGATATCTAGGGTAATTAGCTTGTGGTTGGATCGGACCAATGAGGCGTTGACTTCAGGTGTGGAAGACTGGTCACTCATGTTGGTAATAACTAGATCTAGGATATTGTTGCCCCTGGTGGGGGTGTGGATAAGTTGATCCAGGGCATTGGAGTTTATGAATTCCAGAAAGCGTTGCATGAAGGAGTTGGTACATGAGTAGTTTTCCCAGTTAATGGTGGGGTAGTTGAAATCGCCCATTATTAGGGTGTTTGGTTGAACCCTAATGTTTTCAAGTACATCAAGAAAAGAGGAGTGGGAATCCTGGGGCATGGTGGGGGATCTGTAACATAAGTAGTTTTCCCATTTAATGGTGGGGTAGTTGAAATCACCCATTATTAGGGTGTTTGGTTGAACCCTAATATTTTCCAGTACATCAAGAAAAGAGGAGTGGGAATCCTGGGGCATGGTGGGTGATCTGTAGCAAGCTACAATTTGGATTGCAGTTTTGCCCAGAGTTAGTTGCACTTGGATAACCTCGGCTGCATTCTGCTGAGCAACTAGCCTGGAGGTGTGGATATCCTTAATGAATATGGACACACCTATGCCTTTGGTGTTCCGGTCCAGGTTACATGGCCAAAAAGTGTGGTATGAGTTATAGCCTGGTAGTGCAGGGGTGCTCTCTGGAGCCTTGAACCAGGTCTCAGTCACTGCACAGATATCAATGTTTTCCATTTTAAGGAGTGCCTCTAGTGAGTGCATTTTGAGATTTAGACTTCTAGCATTGAGTAGCATCACCCTCAGCTTTTGCTTGCCTGTTCCTGTTATGGTGGTGAATTTGTCATTTGAACCTTGCCTAAAAAAGGCACTATAGGGGTGGCAGGAACCTTAGCCAGTGTCTGGAATCCCAGGGGTGACAGGTGCAGGCCATCTCTAGCAAAGCATCGTGGTCTGTCGACCATGTCATCCCAGGCAGACAGATACTGGATCCCTTTAGAATGGCACCAGAACCTTAGCCAATTGTTGAAGTCAATCATTTTTTCCTTGTACTGCAGCATCATTCTGGGTGATTGCAGAATGCTACTCAGGGCTAGGGTCATACCTGCCTGGGCTACAAGATCGGAGAGCTCTTCCATGTCTCTTTTCATGTAGTCCAGGGAGGTATGTCTCAGGTCATTCACACCAACATGGACAATGACAAAGTCATATTTGTACCTGTTGTGGAGTGACCTGAGTGCGTGGGTTATGTGGCGAATCCTGGCACCCAACAGGCAGCTGACAGTAGCCTTCTCCTTGTTTAGCCTGGTGAGTGGGACATCAGTGTGCCTGACTGTATGTTGTTTTGCCTTATTGACTGTGGTTGAGTGGCACACTGAGTCTGTGGGCTATGTGTCATTTGGGTTGTGTTAGGAGGTGGAGGCTGCTTGCATTTCTGCTTTGGAGGTCTCTGTTGCTTGAGCAGATTATTATTGAAAGCCTCCATGAATGTTTTTGTGTTTCTATGTGTGGATTTTGGTGGTGTAGATTTAGTGAGACTATGTGATGAGTGTGGTGTGGTGCAAGTGTTTACCTTTTCCTCTTGACTGTCAAGTTCAGTCTTGATTAGAGAGAGCTTTACCTCCAGTTTGGCTAGATAAGTGCATCTCTTACAGGTTGTAGTGTTGGGTGGTAGGAGGAGAGGGTTGTCTGTGTACACGAGGCAATTTCTACATTGCCCCAAGATGCCCAGATTCATCAGATAGACAGGAGAAAACACTGGGAGCTGACCCTTGGACATGCCTGAATAAAAAACTATTTCCTCTAGATAAGTGAGGAAAGTGAGTACAAGAGCTGTTTTTCTCTAAGCAAGTGAGGAAAGTAAGTACCAAAACTGTTTTCCTCTAGGTAATGAGGAAGGTTGAGTGCTGTAGTAATTAATAGGTTATTTAGTGCTTACAAGTTCTGAACAAGTGCTGATCACAAATAAGCAAATTCAAGTGCTAAAACTAAGAATCTGTAGTTGGACTAAACTAGTTACAGGAAAGGGGGGAAACAAGTGCAAATGTGGGCTTTTAAATCAGAAAGTTGAGAGAGATGGAAAAACTGCCCAAACGGCCAATATCTACAACTTCTGGGCCTGAACCACTCCTTATGTGGTAGATAGGTTACCTAGTGCTTACCACTCCCACTGATAAGCTAGAAGGCTTCCCTCCAACACAGAAAGCTTGGGGCAGCTCAGAAGCTTACATACAGTCCTGGATACAGCAAATCTGAATCTAGACTACACTAGTTACAGGAAAGGGTTTTTTTTATGATGTTAGTGTACTGTGATTTCATTATATGGCTGGCAAATTGTTCACGTAGTCTTAATTGTTCAGAAATTATCATTTTTTGGAGAACTTAAGGCTACCTATGGGTAATTGTCTCAGATATTGAGCAGCCATCTTGTTTCCCTTGTTCTCCTAAGTACCTTTTCCATTTGTCTTGTGACAGATTGGCATTTAGCCATTGGCAGTTACTCATACATGGGTGGATATGCCTAACTATTTAATGGCTAAGATTTCTTTCACTGATTGTTGTTGTGGAGGTACATATTTAAAGGCAGACAGTGTTCCACACTCTTTAACTTGGAGAGCATGTTTATTCCGGAGAACGGGTATGCACTGCATGACAGATCTATCCCTCCACCTCATCTTATTTATCTGTTGGAGAAGATTTAGATCTCTGGCCTTATTGTCACCTGGATTGTTTGATTTATGGAGTTATAAGAATTGTGTACTACTGAATCACTTATAGCCCTATAAGGAAGAGATTAAAGTATGCAGTCTTTCTTGGTAGCTCATGATTTTAACGCCATAATCTTTTTAGTTATAAATCCCTGGGGTCTTTCCAAATGATTGATATGCTTAGAAAGGTACATTTGCAAAGGAGAAGTTGTTTTCAATATTGGATCTAATCAGTGTGAAGTACAAGGAGGTGAGGAGGTAGGTGGTGCAGTAGTGCAGCTTTAATGTTGTCGCTTCACAGCAAAAGGTTTTCCAGTTTGATTCCCAGCTGGGGTACCTTCAGTTCAAAGTCTGCATATCCTCCCTGCATTAGTGTGGGTTTCCTCTTATTATTTTATCATGTAGTACTGATGAATAATAAGGGAACAAAGAGCAGAAAGGCTAGCTTATACCTGTCCTCATTGCAGCACTTTGGACATATGAGAAACTTCTTTTTAGTAAAGGAGGCCCAGATAAACTGAGAGGAACAAGACCTGGAGTCACATAGTTGTTGAAATCAATGCAGCTGGTGGCAGAAAGCAAGCAGTGGCACAGTGCAAGAAAGTGCAATTGATATATTAGCACATGGTAGAAACAATGCCAGGCAGAATGCAATTTCTGGTACCACTATTGGGGGGGGTTGTGCTCTGAATCTTATTTAGTTAATGCCAGATGATGAATACCTTCTGTATTTTTATTTTTTCCAAGTCTTTAGGGTTTCTAACACCATGAAAGGAATGGACCTCATTCCTAAGTGAAAGTAAGATTAAAGTTCATGAAATTAGTATTATTTAAATCTTGAGCCGCTGTGGAGCAGCAGTAGCATTGTTGCCTCACAGCAAGAGGTTCTCTCATTCAATTCTCGGCTGGAGCACCTTCTGTGTGGAGTTTGCATGTCCTCCCCGCAGTCGAGTGGCCTTCGAAAGATATGCATGAATGGGGGTGCCTTCGTTGAAGGTTGGGTGTCGGGTTGGCACCTCGGCACTGTAAAAATCTACTGCCAATCATTAGCAGACCAGAGTTCTGCTGTGGTGACCCCTAACCGGGAATAGCCGAAAGAAGAAGAACTGATGTTAGCAAGAAGTGCTCTTCGCACCACCAGCAATGTGCCCACTATTGACTCGTTCCACAATTCATATGGATTGACATGTATTGGTAACATATGTATGACTGTAAATTATTTTTTATAAGACTTGTCATTCCTACTGCTATTGGAATTGTCTGGGTATCCTTCTTCTACATTGCTCTTGTTTCTGCCTGCAAAACCTGGTATTTTATAACTTTGTATCTCTTTCTTCATAAGACACTGTAGTCACAAACCTGCTATTTTATAACTTTGTGTCTCTTTCTTCATAAGACACTGTAGTCACTGGGTGTAGCAACTTCATTGATCAATGCTACTTTTTTCTTCTTTTCATGGACTACCATATCTGGTTTTCTTGCATCTATTTTTTGAACTGTCAGTATTGGTGATCCCATGTGATATAAACGTCATCATTTTCTATGATGCTTTGTTGCTCATGTTTCCAGTATTTTTCAGCTACTTCAGTATTATAATGTTTGCACAATCCCCAGTGCAACAGTCTTGCCACATTATTATGCCTTTCAGTATACAGTCCTTCTGCCATTAGTATGTCACAACCAGCAACAAGATGTGTGACTGTTTCCAATTCTGTTTAAAAAACCTACATTTGTCTATTTCTCACACATATTCAATGGACTTTGTAAACTACATGTACATAGTCCACTATCTTGGCCTGCCAATATTAACCTTTCATCTTTTGGTTTAAATTCACTGTTTCTTAACCATTCCTGCATCTGATCCTGATCAACATGAGGTTGTTCCAGGAGTTTTCTATACTTGCAACCATATTTACGCATTTCCACATTTCTTTCCTTCTCATCTGATCCTTCACTTTAAATTCATTCTTTTGCTTTTGGCACATTCAGTTGCTGCCTGATTTTTATCTACTTCCAGTTTGATTTCTATTCCCCCTTGACACTGATATGCTTCTGCTAAACTAAGCAGGGAAGTCATCTTAGACTTAGTCTCCTCATGTTTTAAAACTTTCACTACATTTGAGCCTTGTGAGGTCAGCAGATATGCATGTAGTCTTACGACTGTAGACCTGTATGTGTAATGAATTTTAAGGAGGCCCATACCTCCTTCAGAATGGGGACAGTATAGTCTTAGTATACACTGTTTTTTTTATATCATTGGATAAGCATGAAGCATCCTTCTTGTTTTCCTGTACAACCGATCCAACACTTTTTGGGACCAGTCAGTCTCTCCAAAACTGTAAGTTAGGACAGGAAGAGCAAACTGGTTTCTAGCCTGGAATTTGTTTCTAGATGTCAACACTGTTGTCAGTATTAATTTTTGTCTTCTAAAATATTCCTTACTATTTTATTTGCATGTGTTCATGTTTTATTGTTCATCCTTCCTTCAATTCCCAAATACTTATATACTCCCTCTTGCTCAAATTCTTTTATATCACATTCTTGTCCCAGGCTGATGTTTTCTTGGTGCTGCAGTTTTCCTGCTTTAAAGGTTGCTTTTGCACATTTATCAAGACAAAATGACATTCGTACATAATCTGAAAAGTTTTTATCACTTGCGGTTGTGCTTCAGTTTCTCATCTGATGCATTATACGGCTTTAAATCATCCACAAAAAGAAGATAAGTCTTTACATTTTGTTATTTTCTGGGAGCCAAATTGTAGCCATGACCTAATCTTTTAAGTAGACAGTTCAATAGGTTAATGTCGAGACAAAGCAGCAGCGGTGACAAAGAGTCAGCCTGGAAAATCCCACTTTGAATTTTTATCCCTGGAATAATAATTTGCCTCTTAACATGGCTTAACTGCAAAATGGTTTGCCATTCCTTCATGGTTGCTGTAATGTAATCAATCAATGTAAGGTGTATCGTATACATTTTTAAGCACTCTTTTATCAATTACTGTCAAAGGCTTTTTTGTAGTCTATCCATGCCATACTTAGATTCTTCCCCTTTTTATAGTTCTCCACTATGACTTTATTTAACAACAAATGATCCTTTGTTCTATATGACTTTCCTTTGTTACCCTGTTGTTCTATTGCCATGATTAAGTTTTCTTCTAAATTACTATAAACTCTGTCATCATCAGTTCTAGTGTATAGTATATTATTTTTTTGAAGGCAAGTTATTGGTCTATAATTCTTAGAATAGCTTGCAGGTTCCCTCTTAGTAGGAGCATTGTTTATCCTGTTGTTAACCAGGTTGGTGTCTGTTCAGGGTATGCATATAAATAGTTTTTACTCAGGGCTAAATATTCTTGTAAAGATGTTAATACTTTTAGCCAGAGGTTAGGTATTGCATCTGGGCCTGGGTTTTTCCAATTTGCAGGTTTTCTTACCTTTGTTTCAATCTCTCTGACTGTTACTTCATCCCATTTTATATCATGTACCTTTGAACTTCTTATAGTTTGTTTTACTTCTTCTATCCATTCAGCATCTTTGTTATATTCCACAGGATCTTCATAGATAGTTCTATTTCTTCTTTTTTTGGTGGTGTTTCAATTCCTTTTCACTTGTTTCCCAGTTCTCTATAAAACTTTTTTGGGCCATCAATAAATTGCTTATTTTATACTTTTCATTTTTATTTAGCTACATGTCTTCTAAGTTTTTCTGCCTTTGCTGATATTTTTAGCTTATTATTTGTGATAGAGCATGATGGATCCTGATCTGTTCTGATACTGTGCATTGCTTTTATCACATCTATCTTTCTGAGTATTTTTGTTGATCTGTTCCCTCTTCTATACTCTTCTAACAGTGACACTTCTTGTCTTAATTGCTTTATAGTTTTCTCTACCCGATATTTCCATGATGGCATTTGATTTCTTCCCTTCCTTTACCTTAATGCCCCATGTTTTTGTGGTAAGACTTTATCTGTTATTAGTTTAGCTGCAGAGTAATATACCCTGTTTACTTCTGCTATATTGAAATAATTTCTGTAAACAGTCCTGATTACTGCGTTCATTTGTTTTATTAAACTTCTAACTTTTGGGGTTTTATTGACTTTCTGTAGTCTATTTCTTTCATTGATCTTATGATATGACTGTCCATTTCTATTAAATCAAGCAACACTTCTCTTAGCTCATTTTCTTCTAAACTGAGGTCACATCCTTTGTTCTTCATTTCCTGTGGTTATTTTACAGAAATTTCCAGAGCATCTTCCTGTGTCACATTCTCTTCAGTTTCATCTTGCGTCATCTGTTGCTCTTTCATATGGGAACTCACTGGCTCATCACTCCATAACTGCCACGGTTCATGTTCCTTCCCTTGCTGTGCAACTCCAACTGAGCTTTTGTACTGGTTTCCTGCGGGAGGCTCCAAAGTATCTTCATATGGCAACTGGTAAGATGTTTCCAACTCCACTGATTTCTCCTTAATTTGGGGGTGCATTGCTCAATCCTGCTGTGATGTTATCAGAGTTAGATTTTCTACACTAAATCCTTCACTTCACAGGCAATCCATAGCTTCAGTTTCTATTTCCTTAATGTCTCCATTACTAATCTTTTCTACTTTTCCTCTTCATTTGCTTATTTTTTGCATTCTAAAAATTTCCATATCCAGATGTCTTTGCCTCTATTTATCTTCAAATATCTTTGGTGCTGCTCTTTTTGCATTGATTACTTTGTGTTTTCCTTTAAAGATGAATACCTTCTGTCCATCTGTGGAGATGAGTATGATAAAGAAGATGGTTCAACAGGAAAAATGAATCTAACCAATGTCTGCAGCAGCTGCAACACGTATCTGCTGACAAGTGATGATGTAATTAAATGCATCATAATTCATTATTTCAGGTAAGCGTTGTATATCTGCAGATAATGAAAATGAAGTCAGTGTGCATGGGAAGGATGTCAGTAGCAGAATGGATGTTGCTGTTGCTGATGATAACATAAAAATATGTATGACGTACCCTACCCCAAGTTTGGTGGCAGGGCCTAACCCCACACAGCATGTTATTAACCCTGCTGAAAGTGACAGTGCAACTTAAAGTCAAGAATAACTTGACATAGCACTCACTGGTGTACAGGAGGATCACCTCTGCATCTCTATAGCAGTATCTCCAAACACTGAAGAACACTTTCAGTATGACGGCAGACACTCAGAGGTCACTGTGTCCACAGTGACCCCCTTATAAAGGGGAGCCATGTGCAGGAATTTCTTACAGCAATCATATAAACACATAAAATATTGGCTGCCCAACAGGAAATGTGCTGTGACACTGTTAGGGCTCAAATCACTGCCGCATAAGTTATATGGAAATAGTCAGAGTCATCCAGTGTGTGCATGATGATTTCTAGTGCTACTTGTAAATGGCAGAGACCAGGGATAATGCCATGGTCACACTGATGTGTAGTATTGTGGTACACCAAGCTTCATACTTCTAAGTGGCAGAGAGCAGAGATAATGCCACGGTCACACTGATGTGTAGCATTGTGGCACACAAGCTTCATACTTCTAAATGGCAGAGAGCAGGGATAATGCCACGGTCACACTGATGTGTAGCATTGTGGCACATCAAGCTTCATACTTCTAAATGGCAGAGAACAGGGATAATGCCACGGTCACAGTGATGTGTAGCATTGTGGCACACCAAGCTTCATACTTCTAAATCGCACAGAGCAGGGATAATGCCATGGTCACAATGATGTGTAGCATTGTGGCACACAAGCTTCATATTTCTAAATGGCAGAGAGCAGAGATAATGGCATGGTCACACTGATGTTTAGCATTGTGGCACACCAAGCTTCATACTTCTAAATAGCAGAGACCAGGGATAATGCCATGATCACACTGATGTGTAGCATTGTGGCACACCAAACTTCATACATCTAAATGGCAGACAGCAGGGATAATGCCATGGTCACACTGAGGTGTAGCATTGTGGCACACAAGCTTCATACTTCTAAATGGCAGAGAGCAGGGATAATGCCACAGTCACACTGATGTGTAGCATTGTGGCACACCAAGTTTCATATTTCTAAATGACAGAGAGCAGGGATAATGCCACGGTCACACTGATATGTAGAATTGCTACACACAAGCTTCATACTTCTAAATGGCAGAGAGCAGGGATAATGCCACTGTCACACTGATGTGTAGCATTGTGGCACACAAGCTTCATATTTCTAAATGACAGAGAGCAGGGATAATGCCACGGTCCCACTGATGTGTAGCATTGTGGCACACCAAGCTTCATACTTCTAAATGGCAGAGACCAGGGATAATGCCATGGTCACATTGATGTGTAGCATTGTGGCACACCAAACTTCATACTTCTAAATGGCAGAGAGCAGGACTAATGCCATGGTCACACTGATGTGTAGCATTGTGGCACACAAGCTTCATACTTCTAAATGGCAGAGAGCAGGGATAATGCCACGGTCACACTGATATGTAGAATTGCTGCACACAAGCTTCATACTTCTAAATGGCAGAGAGCAGGGATAATGCCACGGTCACACTGATGTGTAGCATTGTGGCACACAAGCTTCATATTTCTAATGACAGAGAGCAGGGATAATGCCATGGTCACACTGATGTGTAGCATTGTGGCACACCAAGCTTCATACTTCTAAATGGCAGAGACCAGGGATAATGCCATGGTCACATTGATGTATAGCATTGTGGCACACCAAGCTTCATACTTCTAAATGGCAGAGAGCAGGACTAATGCCATGGTCACACTAATGTGTAGCATTGTGGCACACCAAGCTTCATACTTTTAAATGGCAGAGAGCAGGGATAATGCCATGGTCACACTGATGTGTAGCATTGTGGCACACAAGCTTCATACTTCTAAATAGCAGAGAGCAGGGATAATGCCACAGTCACACTGATATGTAGAATTGCTGCACACAAGCTTCATACTTCTAAATGGCAGAGAGCAGGGATAATGCCACGGTCACACTGATGTGTAGCATTGTGGCACACAAGCTTTATATTTCTAAATGACAGAGAGCAGGGATAATGCCACGGTCACACTGATGTGTAGCATTGTGGCACACCAAGCTTCATACTTCTAAATGGCAGAGACCAGGGATAATGCCATGGTCACATTGATGTATAGCATTGTGGCACACCAAGCTTCATACTTCTAAATGGCAGAGAGCAGGGCTAATGCCATGGTCACACTGATGTGTAGCATTGTGGCACACCAAGCTTCATACTTCTAAATGGAAGAGAGCAGGGATAATGCCATGGTCACACTGATGTGTAACATTGTGGCACATGAAGCTTCAGTGACTGCCTCCATTAATACACTAGTTAGGTCATAACAGAGTCAAGCTATTGTCAATCTTGCAAGGGACAGAGGACAGGGTGCTGTCAGGACACATGGGGGAATCACATGATACTACCACTGCTTCTCAAGACAGTGATGTCAGTTGCCAAACTGAACAATCACAGCACATTTCACACACATTTAACACAGGCCATGTCAATGGTCATCTACACCTAGCAGAACCTCAAGTCCAAGATCACGATCATGGTCATGAAGCAGTGTCAGTTCAGTGACAGCAGAATCACCTGCATCAGTTAGGTCACAACATCAGACTAACTCACTTTACAGTTCTCATGGTAGCCCCTCCTCCAAATCAGTTGCATCAACACATGGCCTATCAATAAAAAATGTGTATGACTCATTTGATCTTGAACCAATGTGAATTAGCTTCATTGACACAGCTTTCTGTTTAGTTGAACTGTGGGTTTAGGTGGGGTAAAGTTGCATATATATGCATTTCATCCCTGTAAAACTAGTAGGTACACCACCAATAAACATTTCACAAAAGAGAATGAGGCAAAATACACCATGAGCAAATGACACATTAAAATGAGTATCCTGTTATGTAAACTTTCACTGCTGCCACTACATTGTCCTGACTGCACAAATAATAAGAGTTTCTGAAGTCAGAATTTATTGTGCTTGACACTATAAAATTACTCTGATGTGCAGTACAACAGAATAAATTAAGAAGAAATGGCATATATAAATGAAAGCATTATATACATTTGCAGTGTGCTACCTCATGTAGTATTTCATTGTTGTCAGTATTTCTTACTTTTGGTTAATTAAATAATCACTTAAGCTGAAATGTGACTTATTTTCTATTTGATGCCTTTCAACATCACTGAACAAGAATCTGTGAACAGTCAAGCATGTCAACACGATCGATATTATTCAAACAGGTAATAAAAAAACATATTTCCAGATGAAAAAGAGTGTCAGATGAACAGTGACAGAAGACCATGCACCACACAGTATAGCTCACAGATACCACTGCATGCATCAGCTGTTTTTTTATAAGAAAAGAACATTAACCTGAATGTCTTGGTCCATATTCTGGACTAGATAATGCCACCTTACCTGCACAGCTGCATGCTGTGCATGATATTGCTACATGGGATCCCTTACTACTGCTGCTGGCTGGTCATTATTACTCATAATGGGAGCTGCAGTGAGTGCATGGGTCACTTCACTGCCAGACCAGTGTATAATCATGTTATGTGGAGTGCAACATGCAGTAAACAACCTGCACATAGTAGCTGGTCATAATTAAGGGCACCCTCAGACTCATCCAGCCATCTGAAGTGGTTGTTCAGGAGGCCACACTCTCCAAAGTACCTCTTAATGACAAAACAGGTCTAAGACAGAGATGTGTTATATGTCTCTTCTGCAGCTCCATTTAGATTTCTCACTAGAGTCATGAGCCATGGTTCCAGCAGATATTCAGCACTACCCGAAAAAAAAGAAGGGGGAGAGACAAAACAGGGAAATTAGTATATAGAAATAAACTTTAATGTGAATAACTAATTAAATACCATACAAAAATATTTTCCACTTACCAACAAGATGACCACTGGGCATCCTGCCATGCAAGAAGAGGTGGTAGAGTGTGCTAATGAACCAAATATGGGAATTGTGCACTGCCACAATTCTGGGCAGAGATGTTGATGATACATCCCCATGAATCACACACTGTCTGGTAATTAATGGAATGGCAGCCCTTCCAGTTGAGGTTCCTTTCCCCATGAGGACCAGGAGGGGTCCTAATTGCAACGTGGGTGCAATCTATTATACAAGTACCTCAAGGAAATGTGCCAGCCCATAAGAGGCATGCATAGTCCTGGCTTAGTCCTGAGATACCATAAAATAGATGTTCTGATCCACATGCACCAAGAGTATATCCAGGATCTGCTTCCGTATCCTCAAGTCAGAAGCCTGTGAGATTAACATGTCCCCAGTCTGTCTCTGAAAGGTCCCATAGTAAGTATAATGAGTGATGTACATACTCTGGTGTCCACAGCAATATGAAATCCACGCATTCCTTCAGTACTCCTATGGGGGGTTAAACATGCCCACTAAGACCCTTAGAATGTCCCTGTCTACTCTGAGCCTATCAAAGATTTCCTGATTATCAGTGTTATAATGAGTAATCCTTTGCTTATGTTTTTGCTTTCTTATCAGGCAAGCACCACTGGGCACAAATGTTTTTAGCCCAGTCAAGACAAGCAACTCGGGCTTACAAATAGCAAAGCAAACAAAGATCAATAGTATTTTGGCTGATTGTAACTCTGGTAGATTTGGCTATGCTTCCCTTTATATACTGTATCTGTGACCAGTGTGGAAAAGCAGGAAAATTTGACTATGAATTAGAAATCTTAAAAAACATTCTTCATTAGCACACATAGATTTACATCACTCCTTATTTCCATCTCATAATTTGCATATTTGCATAAGCACATTCAAGGTCATTGGCATAAATGGCCTCTGAATTTCAGCTCAGCTCTGTTTGTTCACTCATGTCTTCGAAGCCTAACCCCACCTGTGTAAATGACTATGAATACTAGCTTTAATGTTTCTCTCTGCTTTTCCTAACTGTGCTGCTGTCATATATGCTTCTCAGCTAGTTTTTTGCCAAGTGTTAGCTTCAAACAATCAGTGGTAGTAGTTCTGTGGCAGAGAAATAAGTTCCTGCTGCATTCTGGAAGGAGTTATTTTTGGCTGATTTTATTTACAGTTTTCAGTCATTTCTTCTGACATCCCTGCTGGGACAAAAAAGTGTGAGGCAATTTGCTTGATGCCTTAATTTAAAGGCCCCAGTAGGCCGTGCATTGAGCACATTGAAATTACTAAAGTTGACATTTTGAACTGATTCCTCATTTACATAACAAAAAAGTATTGTTCTCTGTTGCACTTAATTGTTACCCAATGAAATATACAGTTTAGGTGTTCTTTTAATCAGTTTTATTGTACTTTTTCACTGTTAGGATAAAGAAGTGTCCTGTTTGTTGTGCTTATACAATGGTCTGGCTGTTACTGCATTGCTAAAATGTTTATGATACCTCTGGTTTTCCTAAATTTTGCTGCTGTCTTGTATGTTCTTCAGCTTTTTGCTTTCTTTTTTTTTTTTTTTGCAAAAGGCGGCCGCCTAGGTGCAGCTCTGGCAGGGGCACTTTTCCAGGTGGTGTAAATAGACCAGGATGGGGGCAGTAAGTGGTGTGGGGGGCGGGCGATGTGGAGAACTTGTGCCTAGGGCACCACTTGACCTAAGGCCATCCCTGATTGTGGTAGTTATGTAGCTGAAAAATAAACTGCTACAGTATTCTAGAAATATGCAAATTTTGATGATTTCCTAGCTGTTTTTCTATGGGTTCATTCAAATTTCCTGATGGAATAAAAACTGTGAGACAGCTCGCTTGTCTTAATTTAAAGGCTCCAGTAGGCTGCGCACTGGTCTGAAACTGTTAAATTTGGTACTTTGAGCTGATTCCTTATATAAACTGTAGGAAAGTACTGCTTTATATTGCACTTAATAGTTGGCTAGAAAATTACACAGCTTATGTGTTATTTTATTCCATTTTACTGTAGTTTTTATTGTTAGGTTAAACAGTTATAATGTGTTTATATTGTGGCCTGGTTGTTACTGCACTGCTAAAGATGATGCTGGAGAACCATGAACAGTGTTGTTTTGTATGTTGTTTTGTAATTGCTGTAGAACTTTTGAAGAATGCCATTTTACTATTGGACAGTGAGCTCATTTGAACATTTTCAACTTTTTCCAGCTTGTCATTGTTGCTAGAAACTGCCTGCATTTGCATAACACACAGGTAATTTGCTATACGCTGTTACACCTTTTGCTGCAAAGCTACTGATTGTGACAGTTTTCCAGCAGACATGACTAAAATAACAAACTTACAAGACCTGAAATAAGTACATTTTATGTTTTTACTGAGTTTGCTATAATGTACTGCAGTGGTGGTGCTGCGGTAGCGTTGTCGCCTCACAGTAAGACGTTGTCTTGTTCGATTCTCAGCTAGAGCGTCTTCTGTGCAGAGACATGCGTGAATGGGTGTGCCTTCATTGAAGGTTGTGCATCAGGGCTGGCAACTCGGCACATAAAAATCTATTGCCAATCATTAGCGGACCGGAGTTCCGCTGTGGCAACCCCTAACCAGGAAAAGCCGAAAGACACAACAACTGAGTTTGCTATAATAGCCGTGTACTTTTTTGGTTATTATTAGTAATTTATCTGAGATTTACTTTGTGAGTTTGCTCACAGACATATTTAACCATACACTAGTCACAGGCACTTAGAATCCTAGCTTTCTCTATAAAACCTAGTGCACAAATTTGCAGTATACATATTAGTCAGTAGCTATGTAAACAGCCTCTGGTTTTAGTGAATACAAACAGTCTCCGTGGTATCCCTCAAAGTCTCACAAACCCAGTACATCAATATACTGGGTCCAAAACAAATAATGAGAAAACTTCTTTGTGTGGAAAATCTAAATCCCTAAAGTTCAGGCACCTAATAAAACATACTGTGAATATCCCACCTAATAACAGGTGGTAGAAATACTTTCTTTAAAAACTTTCCAAAGTATAAATCCACTAATGAAAGTAGGGAAGCACAAGCTAGTTCAAGTCAAATCTTCTTTATTAAAAACACACAAACAAGCAATCCAAATAGTAGTTTAAAAAAAATAATAAAATGTAGAAATTCACTATTCCATGTATATATCGTTTTAAAAGCATGTATAAAAGCATGGGAGTGGCTTGTTAGGGTAGCTCTGTTGTAAAAGACAATTAGCATGTTTACTTGCTAAATACCCCTTCCCCCATACACCAGTGCGATATTCGACACAGCCCTACTTCAAGCTCTGTGATTCCATGGTATGTTAAACTAAACTAAACTAAAAGTTTAACTAAAAATTACACATCAGTATTTGCTAAAACTTCCTGAAAGCATTTAATTGTAAAATCAAAAAAGAAAAAGTTAACATGAGTCTTCAAAATTCCTTAGAAATCTTTTCTACCAACATTCAAAAACATTTTTAACATATACCACTTTTGTCTATTAGGACTTCTTCAGGTTTGTGTGTCAAGTGGGAAAAGCAACAAAAAATTAAATGTAAAATAACACTATAATGCTACATTTTGTTGGGCTAAAAACAATCCATTTTAAGAAAATGAAATATGTAAGGAGAAAATACCACTCTGGACACAGAAATAAATATAAAGTTAGCGCTTTCGTTTATAAAATATATAAACTTCTTCAGACAAAAGTATACAGGAAATAAACCATTTAAATAAGCATTCAAGAAGTGACATCATTTCCCATTCAAAGAAAAAAGTCACAATAAAAGTACCATTAAACATCAAAATAAAAGACATGCCTCAAAATAAGATATCCAACTACACAATAGACCCATTGAACAAAACTTTAAATAAAATCCTAAACACTACAAATATATGCATAAAATATATATAGAAGTTAGAATATTTAAATAATTGACTACAAAAATACAATAATAAATGTTATCTACATAAAGACTTCAGTTTCAAAACACTCATGATAGAAATAGTGTCATTCAGTCCAGGTGAAACTGAAGCGTTCAACTTAAGTTGCCATACAAGTTCTTTCTCCTCAAGTTGCGAGGAAGTTGGACCTCCCCTAATGTTTTCAACAACCCTATCAATGATTAAAAAACAAAATTCATGTGTGGGAAAGGCCAAAATATGTCTAGCCAGGGCATTTGTAATATTTGCTTTAGAAATGGCGTAAAAATGTTCATAAATTCGATTTTTAAAAACCCTATCAGTTTTGCCAACATAGAAAGACGGGCAATTCTGACATAATGCCAAGTAGACCACCCTCTTGTGTTGCAGTTGTATTTATCCGTTAAGTAATATTTTTTCTTATTGATCATAAACATGTTGGTAACACATATAAACTTACACCAACGGCATGATTCACATTTAAACATCCCACAATGTGGGCGGTGACATTTATAATTTACTGTTTCAAGGATAGTTTTTAAGTTCCTACCTTTTTTAAAAATTACAAGAGGCCTTTCACCCGCATAATTTCTTGTTGTACTATCCTCGACTAAAAAGTACCAGTTCTTAAAAATGATATCCCTCAGAAAGGGAGCATCCTTAGAAAAGTGGTAATAAAACCCAAATTTCCAAAGTTGTTGTTATTTTCATGCTCAAATTGCTGTGTTAAAGGAATCAGTGTGTTAGGTGGATCCATAATATCATTAACACACTCAAGATTCTCATTTTCAGATGAAATAACATAACTTAGAATTGGTTTAAAGTAACCATATGTCCTTTTAGATGTAACCTCAAAAATGAGTTCATCTAATAAGTTAATAGGGTAACCTCTTTTCATAAACATGTCCCTTAATAAACTATACTCATCCAAAAAATCTTCATCTAAAGTTACCATCCTAGCTGCCCTAACTAGTTGTCCTTTAACAACTCCCTTCTTCTGATGGAAGGGGTGGCAGCTAGAAAAATGGAGGAATGCATTTGAGTAAGTGGATTTTCGAAAAATCCTAGATGTAAATTTGTGTAAAACAAAATTTTTGACTAATTTTACATCTAAAAATGAAGTCTCTTTTTTTTGAAAGTCCCAAGTGAAATCCAAGAAATCAGTAAAATCAGTAACTTTTTCAATAAATGATGCTGCGGAGTGTCTATCACCCTTCCACAGAATAAAAATATCATCAAAATAACGGGTATATAAAGCAGCCTTACTCTGGAAAACAGGGTCTTTAAATAAAAAATGTGTTTCCCAAAATGCCATTACTGTATTGGCAAAGGTTGCACCACAGGGAGATCCCATGGCTACACCTGTTTGTTGCAAATAGAATTTAGATTCAAATGGAAATAATTGTTAGCTAAAACAAGTTCCAGTAAGTATATGACCAAATCAATAACATGCCCATCCATTTTCTGATCCAATATAAAATCCCTAACCCATTCACATCCAAGGTCTTGTGGTATACAAGTGTACAAGTCACAAACATCGATGGCAAAAAAATTTAAATCTTCATCAAAAGGAAAACTATTTAAAAAATCCAAAAAAGCCCAGGAATCCTTGCAAATTTGTTTTTGATGTTTTAGTAAATCTTTTAGTTTACAGTCAATGAATCTGGCACACCCATAAGTGATAGATTGCCTACCATCGATGATCGGATGAAAAGGGGGTTTATATAAATTCTTATGGACTTTTGGCAACCCAAATAATGTAGGAATAACTGGGTGTGTAATGTTAAGAAAATTAAATAAGTCAATGTCAATGCGGCCTTCAATGAATAAGTCATTAATGAAACCTTTAAGTTTACGATAGGCTCCATTAATTTCATTAAGAGAAACACATACATAAGCTGCACTGTCCAAAACAAGCAACATATTAGTTGTATAATCAGCCTTATCCATAAAGGCCAAACCACCCCCTTTATCTGGTTTACATATTCGTATGTTAGCAAACTTTAGGCTATTCAAAGCATCTTTTTCCTCGAAAGTAAGATTGTCAACCAAAGAATTAACTGGATAATGTACATTTAATACACTTCTAAAGTTATTCTCACAAATTATTTCAAAAATTGAAATAGAAGGATGTAAGGGTGGGTTAAAAATGCTAGCCACTTTGCAATCTTTAATAAGACTAGGAGTATTAGCAAACATCACATTCAAATTTAATTTTCTAGTAAAAGTCTTTAGGTCAATCAAGGACCTAGCAATATTTCCCTAAATGCAGGAACGAATGAAAGATCTTTTGCCAAAATGTCCACAAGCAATGGATCAGGTTCAAAAGAGGAATAATTAAAAATTGTAAAGTCCTTGGTAGCATTAGTTATAACAGTCACAGAATCTACTACATTAAGAGTCCCAACTGAAATTTCACCACGAGGACCCAAAGAGGTTATCTCTTCCTCCTGTTCTGAAACTTCCTTTTCTTCTGATTCTGAAAATGAGGGGCACGTTGCTGCCCTGTGTTGTTTGAATTCCTCTGGTTCTGAAAACCCTGCTGTTGGTGAAAGTTAGAACTAGAATCACTATTGGCATTCCTATTATCTAGCCTTTCACTCCTTCTAACTGGATTGCCGACATTTCTATTCATACTGTCAACATTATTGTGGTCAATACAATTATTATCAAGTTCAAAATGAGAATCATCACCACAAACATCAACAATTACACTTGAACTATTCCTTACATCATTCACAGGGTTAGAAGGGGGCAAGGGGTAAGCCAAACCCTTGTTATATGCTAGCGAATCCCTGTTCAATTTTTTAATTTTATTCTCTCTAATTTTGTTCAATGCATTATCTAAACTAGAAAAAATGCATAAAAAGTCAAATTTGTATCTTTGAAAATCCTTGTCCGACCTGATAGCATTATCCAAGTCTGTTAGTTCGTTCTGTAAACAGTCTATTTGCTTCTGATAATTTTTTAACAAACATTCAATGAATTCAAGTCCTTGTTGGTCAAATAAGTTCAACAATTCTTTGTGGAACGTAGAGTTTAAAATAATACCAGTGGGAAAATGCCACTGTCGAAGTCCCTTTGGGACCTGCTTCCTTTTGATACATTCAGTAAGATACTGAATTTCAATCTGAAGCTTTTTCAACTTAAACAATTTAATGTCAAATATTTTTAAGTTGTTAATTATGGTGTTCTCGTTCTCACAAGAATGCCCTGCTTGTGTTTCTACAGTAACTTTGTTTAAAAAGCTTGCCGGCTCTTTAAGCCAGTCATTCAAGCAGGGCAAAGCAGAAATAGTACTTACAGAGTTATCACATTCGTTGTTCACGAAATTAGCATTCACAACATTTCCACTGGATGTCCGGTCACCAGAACAAGGCAATGGAGTAGAGTTAGAGGTGTTTGTATTTGTAAAACCCTGATCCTGCAATCCTAGGGCAACCCTTGAAGTTGTAGCCACAGGCTGTGATGGTAAATCCTTTTGAGAGCTGTTGCTAGCACTTCCGGGTACACGAGGCAAAACTTCTGCAACTTGGCTTGCCAAGGAGTCAGGTTGGACAAGGATTTTCAAAGATACAAATTTGACTTTTTATGCATTTTTTTCTAGTATAGATAATGCATTGAACAAAATTAGAGAGAATAAAATTAAAAAATTGAACAGGGATTCGCTAGCATATAACAAGGGTTTGGCTTACCCCTTGCCCCCTTCTAACCCTGTGAATGATGTAAGGAATAGTTCAAGTGTAATTGTTGATGTTTGTGGCGATGATTCTCATTTTGAACTTGATAATTGTATTGACCACAATAATGTTGACAGTATGAATAGAAATGTCGGCTCTCCGGTTAGAAGGAGTGAAATGCTAGCTAATAGGAATGCCAATAGTGATTCTAGTTCTAACTTTCACCAACAGTAGGGTTTTCAGAACCAGAGGAATTCAAACAACACAGGGCAGCAACGTGCCCCTCGTTTTCAGAATCAGAAGAAAAGGAAGTTTCAGAACAGGAGGAAGAGATAACCTCTTTGGGTCCTCGGTGAATTTCAGTTGGGACTCTTAATGTAGTAGATTCTGTGACTGTTATAACTAATGCTACCGAGGACTTTAAAATTTTAATTATTCCTTTGAACCTGACCCATTGCTTGTGGACATTTTGTCAAAGGTCTTCATTCGTTCCTGCATTTAGAGCAATATTGCTAGGTCCTTGATTGACCTAAAGACTTTTACTAGAAAATTAAATTTGAATGTGATGTTTGCTAATACTCCTAGTCTTATTAAAGATTTCAAAGTGGCTAGCATTTTTAACCCACCCTTACATCCTTCTATTTCACTTTTTGAAAAAAATTTGTGAGAATGACTTTAGAAGTTTATTAAATGTACATTATCCAGTTAATTCTTTGGATGATGCCCACTGAGTTGCACAGAGCTATAGTTATCCCAATCCACAAGGGGGGATCCACCTTGGATCCCGGAAACTACCGTCCCATCAGTCTGACAAGCCTTATCTGCAAGGCCATGGAGCGTATTATCATGGAACTTATAAACAAAGACATTGGCAACCTTCAAACACTGGACCCCACCCAGTTTGGTTTTGTGAAGGGCCGATCTTGTCTCCTGAACCTGACTGACTTCTTTGAATCAGTCTCCAGAGCCATGGACAAGGGTAAGGTGGTCCACACAGCCTATCTAGACCTTGCCAAGGCCTTTGACACCATCGCCCACTCTGGAATCATAGATAAACTTACTAAGTTGGGCATTAATCCCTATGTCACCCAATGGGTTGCTAAATGGCTTACTGATAGAACCCACACTGTAAAAGTAGCCAACTCCAAATCCAGCTCCAGACAAGTGACAAGTGGAGTACCTCAGGGTTCAGTCCTGGGGCTGCTCTTGTTTGGCATCTACTTCTCTGAAGTACAGGTCAACACTAAGGGACTCTGGCTAACAAAGTTTGCAGATGACTGCAAACTGGGAGCCATTATTGAATTCCCAAATGATGTGGATACTCTACAAAAGGGCCTTACAGAAACAGATGCTTGGTGCCAGAGTCACGGGCTCAAGCTCAATGCCAAGAAATGTATTGTTATCCCATTTGGGAAAAAAAACATGTATCCATGAATTACCATATAGGTGGCAGTACACTAAACACAGAAAGTGTGATGAGAGACTTAGGGACACAGGTGGACAGTGGTCTCACCTTCGATAACCACATCGCCACAACAGTCAGGAAATCCTTCTATGTGGCACACCTCATCACGAAGGGCTTTTCATCCAGAAAAAAGGAGGTCATTGTCCCACTGTACTCATCCCTCATTAGACCCATTATAGAATACAATGCCCCATTTGGTATGTACCTCTCAAGACATCTGCAACAACTGGAAGGCCTCAGAAATACCTCACTAAAAGAATCACAGGCCTAAAGCAGATGCCCTATGCTGACCGCCTTAAAAAACTCCAGCTATACTCTGTCATATCGTCTACTCAGAGGCGATCTCTGCTTAACATACAAGGCCATGTCAAACCCAGAGCTGTTGGACATGCTACACTTAAAGAAATCCCAATCCCTCAGAGCTACACGCTTCAGGGATCTAAACCTTGTCATCACAATAAACAAAACATGTTGGAGGGATAGGTTCCTGACCCAGAGACTCCCCAGACTCTGGAATAGATTGCCCATACATGTCAAGCAGAGTGCCTCTTTGGTCCTCTTCAAGAGGAACCTTGAAGATTGGATGGGAGAAAGGAAATTCACCCCAGGGATCACGTCAGTCACCCTGCTAGACAGGGGTCCAGGAAAGTAAATAATGTGGGAAGAAATATTCAGGGAACTGTTATGGCTAGGCTTGTATAGGCCCTAGGGCTGATAGCCTAGTACTAACCTATGAACCTATGAACCTATGAGAATCTTACTTTCGAGGAAAAAGATGCTTTGAATAGCCTAAAGTTTGCTAACATATGAATATGTAAACCAGATAAAGGGGGTGGTGTGGCCTTTATGGATAAGGCTGATTATACAACTAATATGTTGCTTGTTTTGGACAGTGCAGCTTGTGTATGTTCATAGGTTCATAGGTTTATACTAGGCTATCTGCCCAAGGGCATTTATAAGCCTAGCCCAGAGTTTTGTGGCTTTCGCCACCCCTTTAGTTTGGAGGATACTATGCCCATTATTTTGCTGTGCCTCTGTCAAGCAGTGACACTGAGATAATCCCTGGGGTATATCTGCGATCTCCCATCCATTGGTCAAGATTTCTCTTGAACAAAGCCAGCGAGGTGCTCTGCCTCACATGTACCGGGATTTTGTTCCACAGCATAGGGAGTCTCTGGGTGATGAATCTGTCCCTCCAGCACGTCCTATTAATAACCGTGTCAAGGTTTAAGTCTCCTGCCCTTGTAGTTCTGAGGGATCTAGATTTTTTGAGGAGAAGCATGTTCATCAAAGATTTACTAAAAAATCAAAAACAAATTTGCAAGGATTCCTGGGCTTTTTTGGATTCTTTAAATAGTTTTCCTTTTGATGAAGATTTTAATTTTTTTACCATCGATGTTTGTGACTTGCACACTTGTATACCACAAGACCTTGGATGTGAATGGGTTAGGGATTTTATGTTGGACCAGAAAATGGATGGGCATGTTATTGTGTTTCTCTTAATGAAATTAATGGAGCCTATCATAAACTTAAAGGTTTCATTAATGACTTATTCATTTAAGGCCGCATTGACATTGACTTATTTAATTTTCTTAACATTACACACCCAGTTATTCCAACATTATTTGGGTTGCCAAAAGTCCATAAGAATTTAAATAAACCCCCTTTTCGTCCGATCATCGATGGTAGGCAATCTATCACTTATGGGTGTGCCAGATTCATTGACTGTAAACTAAAAGATTTACTAAAAAATCAAAAACAAATTTGCAAGGATTCCTGGGCTTTTTTGGATTCTTTAAATAGTTTTCCTTTCGATGAAGATTTAAATTTTTTTACCATCGATGTTTGTGACTTGTACACTTGTATACCACAAGACCTTGGATGTGAATGGGTTAGGGATTTTATGTTGGACCAGAAAATGGATGGGCATGTTATTGATTTGGTCATATACTTACTGGAACTTGTTTTAGCTAACAATGATTTCCTTTTTGAATCTAAATTCTATTTGCAACAAACAGGTGTAGCCATGGGATCTCCCTGTGGTGCAGCCTTTGCCAATACAGTAATGGCATTTTGGGAAACACATTTGTTATTTAAAGACCCTGTTTTCCAGAGTAAGGCTGCTTTATATACCCGTTATTTTGATGATATTTTTATTCTGTGGAAGGGTGATAGACATTCTGCAGCATCATTTATTGAAAAAGTTACTGATTTTACCGATTTCTTGGATTTCACTTGGGACTTTCAAGAAAAAGAGACTTCATTTTTAGATGTAAAATTAGTCAAAAATTTTGTTTTACACACATTTATATCTAGGATTTTTCGAAAACCCACTTACTCAAATGCATTCCTCCATTTTTCTAGCTGCCACCCCTTCCATCAGAAGAAGGGAGTTGTTAAGGGACAACTAGTTAGGGCAGCTAGGATGGAAACTTTAGATGAAGATTTTTTGGATGAGTGTAGTTTATTAAGGGACATGTTTATGAAAAGAGGTTACCCTATTAACTTATTGGATGAACTCATTTTTGAGGTTACATCTAAAAGGACATATGGTTACTTTAAACCAATTCTAAGTTATGGTATTTCATCTGGAAATGAGAATCTTGAGTGTGTTAATGATATTATGGATCCACCTAACACACTGATTCCTTTAACACAGCAATTTGAGCATGAAAATAACAACAACTTTGGAAATGTGGGTTTTATTACCACTTTTTCTAAGGATGCTCCTTTTTTGAGGGATATCATTTTTAAGAACTGGTACTTTTTAGTCGAGGATAGTACAACAAGAAATTATGTGGGTGAAAGGCCTCTTGTAATTTTTAAAAAAGGTAGGAACTTAAAAACTATCCTTGAAACAGTAAATTATAAATGTCACCACCCACATTGTGGGATGTTTAAATGTGGATCATGCCGTTGGTGTAAGTTTATATGTGTTACCAACATGTTTATGATCAATAAGAAAAAATATTACTTAACGGATAAATACAACTGCAACACAAGAGGGGTGGTCTACTTGGCATTATGTCAGAATTGCCCGTCTTTCTATGTTGGCAAAACTGATAGGGTTTTTAAAAATCGAATTTATGAACATTTTTACGCCATTTCTAAAGCAAATATTACAAATGCCCTGGCTAGACATATTTTGGCCTTTCCCACACATGAATTTTGTTTTCTAAATCATTGATAGGGTTGTTGAAAACATTAGGGGAGGTCCGACTTCCTCGCAACATGAGGAGAAAGAACTTTTATGGCAACTTACGTTGAACGCTTCAGTTTCACCTGGACTGAATGACACTATTTCTATCATGAGTGTTTTGAAACTGAAGTCTTTATGTAGATAACATTTATTATTGTATTTTTGTAGTCAGTTATTTAAATATTCTAACTTCTATATATATTTTATGCATATATTTGTAATGTTTAGGATTTTATTTAAAGTTTTGTTCAATGGGTCTATTGTGTAGTTGGATATCTTATTTTGAGGCATGTCTTTTATTTTGATGTTTAATGGGACTTTTATTGTGACTTTTTTCTTTGAATGGGAAATGATGTCACTTCTTGAATGCTTATTTAAATGGTTTATTTCCTGTATACTTTTGTCTGAAGAAGTTTATATATTTTATAAACGAAAGCGCTAACTTTATATTTATTTCTGTGTCCAGAGTGGTATTTTCTCCTTACATATTTCATTCCGTTTTTGTTTTGCACTCATTTTAAGAAAATGTACAAATAACAAATTCTAAATAAATACCTACCCCATACTTGAGAATATGTATATATGTACATAAGTTATTCATTGCAAATGATAAATCTAATAAAGAATTTTAAAGTAAAATAATATCAAATACACTCAGAAATCCATAAAAAACATATATGCAGGAAAAATCTAGTAGAAAAACAGCCGCACATGCTCTCAGCAGTGATATTCACTCAGGTCTGCAAACCCTAGAAATGTGTAAACAGGACCAATTTTTTTTTAACAAATCACAGAGCTAGATTCCGTATAGCACATGCATGGTTTTCATGACCATCTAGCCTTTTTCATTTGTAACTTTTTAATGCCCAGTGGTTGAGTTTAACTGGATACATATTGAGTATTAGTGGCAGATATACTACATCTTTATATTGGCTCCAATATTATAACATTAATTCATTTTAATAGGGTCCTATTTACACATTTTTTCTAGGATTTGTAGACCTATACACTTACACACACACACACACACACACATATATATATATATATATATATATATATATATACAGATATATATATATATATATATATATATACATATATATATATGTATATATATATATATATATATATATATATATATATATAAAAACACTCAACCCTCTAAACATCAAGATTTGTTCTTCATAACAATTAATGCACGAAGCCTCTGTAACAAATTTACTGAATTCCAATCCTGGCTATGTCACTATTCTCCAGATATAGTAGCAATGACTGAAACCTGGCTAAAAACGCATATATCTGACACTGAAATTCTCAATCCTGGATACAACATTCTTCGTAATGATAGACCCCACAGAAAAGGAGGGGGTGTAGCCTTAATTTATTGAGACTCATTAACAATAACAATCCATCCCAAACCTATCCCAACTTTCAATAACATTGAGATTCTAGTTACATTTCTCCACATAAATCCTAATAAACAACTCTGTATTGCTGTCATTTACATTCCCCCAGGTCAAAATCTCTCCCACTTGGAAGATTTCTTATGCTGGACAAACCAAAATATATCTCAGGAAACTATCATTCTAGGAGATACTAATATTAATTGACTAAACGTAACTTCCAACGCTCCTGCTACCTGCATTGACCTACATAGTTTCACACAGCTTATCACACTGCCCAACCAAGCTTTAAATGCCCAAGCTGAATCTATATTAGATTGGATCCTAGTATTTCATCCCCACTACTACTCTAACACCAGCATGCTCCCAAACACCTTGAGTGACCGCCTACCTGTCTTTACCCATAGAACTCATACACAAATCACCAAACCACACTCATATAGGGCTTCCAGGAACCTTGCCTACTTCAATCAAAATGTATTCAGCCGTATCTTATATGCTCAAAACTAGACCCCAATAAAAACTTTGCCCTTGGATGAAGCTGTAGATTAGTTTAATAGCATCTTTCTAAGTACATTAAACAGCTTAACACCTCTTCGCACCAAACGAACAAAGCATAATCATGCCCCCTGGCTAATGAAGAATACTAAACAAGCCCTCCTTTCAAGAAAAAGAGCCTGGAAAGAATGGGAAAAATGCAGAACTCGAAATGAACGAAATTATAAACAACTTTGTAATACAGTAAAACAAAAATAGTCATAACTGATAAGAAAACATGCTTCTCCTTACAACTATCCACCAAACAAAACAATCCAAAGAAATTCTGGAAATCTCTACCCACCTTGCTTAATCCAAGAAACATTCAAAGTCCATCATCATCTCCTGACAAAGACTCTCACCACATTGTGCAAATGTTTAACACCCATTTCATTGATCCTATAAAAAACTAATCAAAGCTTCACTTACTAATATCAGTCTCAACTGTCAAAATACCACACAAAAGGATACATAACTACCAGGGCTACCTCTGACAATATCCCATCCACTTTCTCCTTCTCATTACAACCAGTATCTACATCCCTCCTTCTTAAATTGCTAAGCAAACTAAAGCCCTGCTCACTCTCTGCTGATAATTTACCACCTGAATAGTTAAAACTTGCAGCCAAAACAATTGCTTGCCCTGTAAGTATTCTTATTAATCATGCAATCTCTGAATCTTATGTCCCCCAACTATGGAAAAAGTCTATAACAACTCCTTTACACAAAGGTAGTACTACACACGATCTCTCAAACTACCGGCCAGTTTCTATATTTTCCCCACTGTCAAAAATCTTAGAAAAATGTATTCAAACCCATCTATTAAAACACCTCATTAACAATAACCTCCTATCCTCCAACATGGATTCTGTCCTGGACATAGCACAATCCCAGCTTTACTCTCATTCACTGAATCTGTGAATAAAGCTTTTGATGCTGGCCTATCAAATTCAGTACTCCTATTAGACCTATCAAAGGCATTTGACACAGTGTCACACACTAAGTTATTACAACAATTAGAAAAACTAGGATGCTCCCAAAGCGTGATAACTTAGTTTTCCACCTACCTAAACAAACGACAACAATCTTAGATGGCAAAACCAACAGAATATCTGCTCAGTAATACAGGAGTCCTACAAGGGTCTATTTTAAGACCCATACTTTTTAACATATTCATAAATGATCTTAATAAAGCCTCCCAGCAATCTTCAAACATCCAGTATGCAGATGCTTCAGCTATCATCTCCTCTGCCAACAATTTCTCCAACATCCAAAAGATCACACAATATGAATTCACATCAATAGAAACCTGGCAAAATGGCGCTCAATTAATGCTGAACCCCAAAAAAACTAAATTGTTACTATTTTCATCTAAACCTCCAGTTTCAGAATTTAATATTTTTTTCACAAAACAATTCAGAAACTGAACAGGTAAAAACCTCAAAACTTCAAGGAATTACTATTGATGACAAACTCTCTCTCGAATAACACATTCTCAGTACAATAAAAAAAAACATTTCAAACTTGGCAAGCTATACTGACACAAGCTTTACTTAGATACACAAGCAGTCTACTTACCACCCCCCTCCCTGTATGGAAGTCCCATTTTCACAAACACCCATACATCTCTCAGTAACAAATTACAATCCTGCTACTATAAGATAGCAAAATTTGCCTGCAGCCTGCCTAACTGCTCACACCACTACAGAGCTATTTCAAACTTATCTTGGCTTGAATTTGATCACTATCTCTATTACACACAGTTAACTCTTG
>NC_056745.1:1436529381-1436619381 GCF_019279795.1 Protopterus annectens | reverse complement strand
GGGCAGGATTCACGAAGCCTCCGTGTAAGAGTTATAACTCTTACACGGAGGCTGCAGTTAAACGGAGTGATGTCAGCATGCTTTGCATATTCATGAGAGCATGCTGAATCACACCTAAGGCTAACACGGTCCGTGTAAGACAGTAGGGGGCGTGTCCATAGGCTGAGCCCTGTAAGCGGACACGCCCCCAGAAGAGTAAAAGTGCCCAAAGTAAACACCCACGACAGAGTCCACGGAAATGTGAATAAACACAACACAACACATGCCCCCACAGACTATGAACAGAAAATATATAAATAAACATGTTATATATTTTTTTAAATTGTAAAAATGTTTAACCGTGAGTGCGCTCGTTTGCGCGGGCGTGCCCATAGCGCAGCTACAGTTAGCAGTCAGTGGGAAAGCATATAAGAACTAAATATGCAAAGTAAGCCAAGAAGCAATAACATAGCAGTAGAGATGTTGGCTGAAGAGCAGGCATTCATGGTTCAAGCCCCCACAACACCAATTTTTATTTTAGCAAAATAAGCACGAAACAAGTCCCTGACAAATATGTACACATAAAATCACATTTTATGTAAAATGTAATGAAATAGCCCATTTATATTGAAGAAATGTGAGGTAACAAAACAATAAAAAATGCCAGATGTGCCCATAGCTGAGCTACAGTTTAACAGGGTGAGTGCATCTGCCCGTAGGTGAGCAGTGGTTTAACTGGTGCAAAATGAGTGCCCGTAGCTGAGCAGTGGTTTAACACGCTGAATCTAAGTGCCCCTAGCTGAGCTGAGCGTAATATGCATGCCGATAGCCAAATGAGGCTTAAACCAGCGTACCCCATTTGCGCCGAGCTGCGCACCGTGCAAACAAGCTAACCGACGGGCAACGTTGAGCAAGCCATATCAAAACTGCCTTTACACAGACACACCCCTCAGCTTGTCTAGACAGTCATAAAAAATAAAAAGTAGTGGCTAGGTTCGAACCCAGGATACTATACACCATAGTCAAGGTACCGAACCACTAAGCCATGACAGCAGTACCTATAAATGCAATAATAGCTAATATATAGGAATGAATACAAGCATGACAATGCAGGTTTACTGAAGTTGATACAATTCCAAAATGGCCAATCACAGATATGTGCAGGAAAAACGGACTATATAAGCCCCATAGGCAGGAATACACAGCATAAACGATTGTAGAACTGAACTGCAGGCAGAATGACAGGAGTAGGAGAGGGTAGTTGCTTTCGAGCACAGAGGTGGGGCATTGAGGAGTCCAGGTACATGGTCTGGCTCCTAGTCCACAATCATGAGGCCCAACTCATGCAGGGCCAGGTCCTCTGGGGAGCATACAGGGCTGAGGCGTGGGACCGATTGGCTCATGATCTCACCAGTGCCACAGGGATTCCAAGGACTGGTGAGCAGGTCCGTCACCACCATGCGGACCTGAAGAGACGCAAGCAGAACCAACTGAACCTTTGGATCCAGGAGGCCCGGCAAATGCCCAACGCCCCACTACTGAGTAAGTTACATTTAATTATGTATGTAAGAAATTAAACTAGCTGATATTATGGAGATGTGTATTCCAATATTACTTCATTTATATTACAGCTGCAGGTGTCCGTTCTGCGAACCGCAGAGCCTATGGCGATAGGCTGGTGCGGTTGCGCCACCAGGCAGGTCAGTAATCCACTACCAGTAACTGTAAAGAAATATAAAAGTATGACAGTCAGCAAAAGAGTGCAGTGTAGTCACTAAGGAATAAAATGTGCAAGTAACAGTGTGAAAGTGTCTGCAAGTATTGCTTGATTACAAAAGTGTGTTGCAGCCTGTAAGCCAAACAGAAAAATGAAAATGTCTGACATAAATTCTGAAATAAAAATGCCCCACCTGTAAGAAAATAGTACACAACCTGCAGCAGGCTGAAAAGTATAGCTGCAGAAGATGATGAAATAACATGTGTGAAATATATCCCTGTTGAAATACTGAAACATGACAGAAGTGAGACTGCTGGAAAGGATTGTAATAACTACAGGTAAAACATGTCAATAAAGCCTAGAAGTAAGTACCATCCTGAATAGTAAAATGAAAACAAGTGAGAGAGTGTGAGAAAGTGTCATGAATCCAGCAATACAGTAGTAATAACCCTGAATAAAGTATACTGCAGTCAAGACAGAATGAAATGCATGTGAGAATCAAAACCAAACAGCGAAATCTGTTCAAAGTGTTGCTGCATCTGGAATGTGTATCCCAAAATCTGGATATGTTGCTCTCAGTCTGCAATATGCAGATAGTATGATTGTCTGATATACCAAACATCCACACTTGTCTACAGCTATATAAAGCAAATGTAGCAGGATGATGTAGCTGAACAAAGCTAGATATGAATGTGTATGAAGAACAATAAAATGTATATTGATGTTGCAGTAACAGTCCTATCACCAAGTTGAAATAGTTATCATATAGGAAACTGTTGTTAGAACAGTAGTGTGTATATATCTGTAGCTATTAGAAATGTACAGCATATGTATTGGTATTTGAAGGTGTTAATATTATTTTCTTCACCCCACCCTATAACCACATATAACCCATTCCACGTGAAAATGGTATGTGCAATCACAATTAACACCCCTGGACGTTTGTCATGTTGGGTCATATATATTTGCATGTCCGTTGATGCATCTGCCCTGTTCATACATCCAAACCTGATGGCCTGTTGCCATCAATTAACCCTGCATGTTGTTGGACTGTGTATTGCTGTTCAAATTATGCATGTGTTATGCACGCTGTTCAATGGTGTGAATATCTGGGTGTTTGGTTAATGGGAATACTAATGCATGCTGTTACAACTAATTGTAAATGGTATTATATGTCACTAACCCAAACTGTCATGACATAATGCAAAACATAGGACGACAGGGAAGGCGGGTTCCAGCAGACCCACCTCTCCCACCTCAGCTGGCGAGTGCACCTGGCACTAGTGCCGAGTCTGGACCCTCCTCCGGTGGCCCTGTGCCACCTGCGGGTGGAAGCGCTGCAGGGGATGGGGCTCGCCCCCCCTCTGCAAGTGTGGCCGGAGGAGAACCACCACTCACCCTCCATAGCATCTGGACTGTGGTGCGTAGGGAGATTCGGGACTCTGTTCTCGAGCCCCTACGCCAGCTTGAGGCATGGGTGGCACAACTTACGGGCATGCGTGTTGCCCGGCCTACACAGCCCCCAGCACAGCCCTGTCCTGGGCAGTGAAGGAACAGTGGCAACTGCCTATGGGTGGGGATATCAGTTCCACTGTTGCCATCTGTGGGCTCATGGGCTCTGGATATCCAAACCTCCGTCCCCGTCAATTGTGTAACCCCCCACACATGTCATACACCGCCCCTGTATGCGTCTTGTTTGTCTTGTCTGTTTACCTACCCAACCTACCTCCCCAGCTGTACCGACTTCCTTCACCTGACATACCACTCTCACCTGAAAAAAAAAAGGGCACTCTGTACCCACAAAAAAATTACACCCCATACATAGCTGCCCATTCCACACATATGTCTACCAGACATGGAAACTATCAATTACAATTGGCTGTACAACAAGTATTACTGTTGTCCTTACACCTCTCTCAGGAGTGGAAGGTATCAAATGTCACACCAAATTACAAACATATGCACAGCTGTTGCTGATGAAGGAATGGGCAGCTATGGGCCTTACCTATATCCCTCCTGCAAAACCCAAGCTTGTTTCTCTACAGTCTTACCCTCTTTGTGATCCCTTTTTCACCACTTTCCTGTCTCCTCATTTTCATTTCTTTCAAAGAAATTAGCGCGGGTGTGCGCAAGAGTAAGCACGTTTAAGCGAGTGTGCGCTTGTGTGCGTGGAGCTAAATGCCAGTGCGCATGCGTGAGCTCCGCGCAAACCAGCGCTAACCCGGTTACAACTGCTTAAAAGTGCCTTAGTCACTTTGATTGACAGGTCCTGTAGTCAGTTTGGAATCGAAATAAAATCCCACTGGCAGTCCCGAACCCAGGACCTTGGAAACAGTAGTCTGCATGACTTACCACTAAGCCATGACTCTTATACAAGAACATTGTGCTAAAATAAATATATCATGTAATAGTAGGAATGAATGTAAAGGGAATATAGGATGTGTAGTACACAAAGCATGTCATTTAGAATTACTGTCAAAACTAGTGGATTTCCATAATAGTAGTGTGTGAACAGAAACAGCCATGCTAGTTGGTAGCTAGTAGGTAATAATGTCACTGTAGCACCTTGCAAGCCACACACATACTCACAGCAGGATAATCACTGCCCATACCCCACAACCTCTTACAAGAACACATCCAGACCAAATAATAAAATATGTGGAGCAAAGGCCCAAAACCAGGGACACATTACAAATAATGTTACAACAAACGCAGACAGTTCAGAGAGTAACAGGGTCTGCATTTTGTGGGATGTTTGGAAGGGTATGAAGTCTGAAACTTGAATGTTTGTCACTATATTCTGACTTGAGCCCAGAGTGATTTGCCAGAAAAAGCTGTGCATGAGATATTGACCAAAATATGAGGCAGAAATGTGGACAACCTGCAAATATTTGTACACATGAGAGGTCTGACACCACCATATTTGAATAGTTAAGAGCCTAGACATAGCAACAGTGAATGACTTACAGGGATGCCCCACAGACTCCATGTGAAATGTACAAACAGTAGGCAGAAAGGTGTAACAACACATGCAATGGTAACTATGGAGTCCTGAAAGTATTCACCACTTGCATGGCAGAATAAGTGTAGTAATACATATGCTCATGCTAACCCACAGTCACAACTGCAGCATACCAGACAATTTAATGGGTGTACCCCACTGATATGTACCATTCCATGAGGCAGATAACAGATGAACCTGAGAGTCTCTGGGGCCTGCTCAGCAGCATACTCAAATACCCTAATAGATGTCAAGGCCCACACCATGGCCAGACCACACTGCATGCTGTAACACCCTAGCAGATATAGCAAGCATTCCAAGGTGTGAATGTACATGGAAAATAGGAAAGCTACAGCAGCACACTACAGTCAGGACACCTAGCAGGCATACAAGTAGTGACTGTAAAGGGCAAATATTGAAGCCTTAGCAACAAAGTGCAAACAAAAGTGAAAGGAAAGCACACACACACACATTAACAGTAGTAGTAGTTGTAGGTGTCAGTGTACATACACAGTTAGTACAGGAAACTGGAGAAATGAATGGAGGAATGTTAATCTACAACACAGCTGGAAATATGAGAGAGATACCAACCTTTACACTCACAGAACATTGTCCACAGCATACCAGCATGGTCCCTGCCCTTAAAATCTGAAAGGGCTACGCCTATCTCACATACCTTTTTATAGCACTGTTCTGAAATCACAGTGAGAACTGCAATCAGTACACAACTGGCTGCATGCAATTAGCAAATGCTGGCTAACAATTGGTGCAGAGGCCATCACATGGGCATATGCAGATACCTACAAAAGTATGCTGTACTCCCAGTCCACACATGCAATACTTTCATTGCACCCTGAGGAGGACGTGAGAGACAGACAGACAGACAGAGAGAGAGAGACAGAGACAGAGACAGAGAAAATTGAAATTAAGCAGACACAAACAAAACTGTTCAGCAACAGCCACCTGAAAGCTGACAACTGGGAAGTGGAGCAGCAGGACAGAAAACCAGATGGCAACACAAGCAGCTGTGACAAACACAGGTAATGTAAAGTAATACTATAAAGGTCTACATACTGTGAACCCTCCATATGTGTCATTGGTCTGTATCCATATGTATATGAAGATGTGTAAAGGGCAGGGGACATACAGCAACTATCAGTGAAGGCTGTACATACATTTGTATGTGAGAGCATCTATGTGCACATATCAATGTAGGTTGACTGTAGGTTGTAGTGCAATGTACAAAGTAGGTTTCACAGTTATGTATGTTTAGCAGTATGTTAGTGTGTGTATACAGTATGGTAGACAAACATGTTGATATACCTGTCTATCATATGGATACGTATGTATGTCAAAATATGTATGTATGTATATATATATATATATATATATATATATATATATATATATATATATATATATATATATATATATATATATATATATGATATGCATATATGTATACATACATAGAGAGAGATGTAGGAATACATAGACAGATGTAGATAGATAGAATATGTACAAACATATATATGTAATGCACACATACAGATATAGATATATGTAGATACATATACATAGACAGACTGATCTGACTATCTACAGGTATGACTGTATATGACGACCTCAACACACCCTGTCCCACCCCCTCTGTCACTCTCACCCCCTCTGTGTCCCCCCCTCCACATCTATAGCAATATATGTACATCAATATATATATGTGTATATGTATACAGACATATATATATATATATATATATATATATATATATATATATATATATATATATACATATAGATATATCTATATACATATATATATATATATATATATATATATATATATAGAGAGAGAGAGAGAGATGTATATAAATTCTGAGTGAGGCACATGTGTACAGATGTATTGCAACAGGTGCCTGGTGACAAAGGCATGGAGTGAACACCAGTGTCAAAACCGGAGTACCATACCCCATTTCAAATCACCTACACCAGTAACCACCAGATATGTGATTGGCTGCCCACCACTGCATGTGTCAGGGGTGAACAGGGTCATAAATGTGTACAATAGTGGCCCCAATGATATTCACAGTGGCACACTATTCCTGGAATACCTGCACATGGTATGTGTCAGCAGACATGGTGTGTCAGCTATGGACATGTAGGTCGGTGTACCCTTCCACACCACATAATGGATGCCATGGTATGGACCTCACATGACAGCTACAGATATGGAGAAGGACACAGTGACATGTACAACACTGTGACAATGCACTCAAACACATTACCAATGCACAGTGACTGACAACACCACAGAGTACACATATACTACCCACATAGAGGTTACCACTCCCGGATTTACAAACGTAAGTCACACCCATGACAGATGTCCAACAACCATAGTAACACCTCACACCATCCACAACCTAAATGACTGCTGTGTGTCATCCATGCCACTGCAATAGAGAGCACATGTGGAGGTAAAAGTTCCTACCCACAGATAAGACATACCCTGCAATAAACCACACAGTGTTAAGAAGCAAGACTCCCCATGAGTACATGTCACACATACCCCTGCTGAATGTTAGTCAGATAGGTAATATGCCATATGAGTCACCCTGTGTAACTGTGTGACAGCAGCAGGTACCATCACACCACATGTGTCACAATGGTCAGGGTAGCAGAACAGTATGCTGCTGTAGTCCCAGGGGCAATAGCATATTGTATAGTATTGTATTGTAATGTAATGTATTGTGTTGTATTGTATTGGTATGTTGAGGTGCCTCCTTCGTGGAGTGGAACCACTGCTGCTGTGCGCCAGTGTACAGGTACATATCCTGTAGTCAGGCTAGTGTTACATAGCACTTCTATATGTGTGTTTAGCTCCTGTCAGAGTTTATGTAGCATGCAACTGGGGATACCATCAGGTCCCAGTCATGTTGTGTATTCTGCTTTCCTGAGGGCGGCTCTCACCTGGACATCTGTGATGACAGGGAGGTTACAGTCAGCTGGGATAACTATGTCTTATTTTGGGGAGAGGGCGGGTGACACCTGCACTGAACCTGTCTGCCACAATGTTGTCAATATCTGTGGTGTCAGTGAAATATTTGTTGTTGTGTACTAACTATGGGCATAGAGGATGGATTCTGACCAGGTTGCTAACATAACTGAAGAAGGCCTTCTGGTTATCTGTAGTGTCCCTCTTGATTTCCCTCTCAAAGTTGCCCATGGATGTTTGTATGATGGAAAATAGATCCTTACTAGTGCTGCTCAGACATGCCCTCCCTTTATGGAATTATGCTCTGTCTTGCAGTAGCTTCCATCTTCTGTAATACAATCTGTCTATGGCTGGGGTCCACCAGACAGGATGCTGTCCCTTTGTGGAGAGTGTCTTGGTCATATATGGGATTGCATGATCCATGCATTCTCGGAGATGTCTGTAGAAAGCATTTGTGTAGGGGTCAGCATTGTGGGTTGTATCTGCCACTGGCCCAGTGGGCTGAAAGGATACCATGTCACTGTTACAAAGTGTAAAGTTTGCATCTGCAATGTTATTCACTATAGTCATTTGTGCTGGTGGTGGAGGTGGGATATGTATATCCAGGGCAATTAGTGTGTGGTCAGCTCACAGTAGTTGATGATGTAGGCCATACAGTACCTAGATACAAACCCCCAGAGTGAGGAGGTGCTCTTGACCTGAATCAGTGTTCTGACTGCTGGGGTTTGGTAGTATGTCGTATGGAGTGTGCCAGGTACTGTTGCACAGTTGCTGGCTGAGCACTGATACCTGGCCATTTACATGTGTATCCACCAATAGACAGACAGATGCTATATATGTGAGATATGTTGTATCATAACAGTCGAGTAGCATGTGTAGTATGTGTGCCAAATTCTGCTGACATATATTGCTGATATCAGGTTATTTTCATTTCAGGTACATGGCTCACCCGCGGAATCCCACTTACTCCACAGCTGAGGATGAGGAGATACACCAGAGCCTGGTGCGGGATTATGCAATACTCTTTTCCCGCACCAGCCAGAATCAGCAGGAGAGGGCTGCACTGTGGCAAGACCTGGTCCGTCGGGTAAATGACATAGGCACGCATAATAGGACATATGAGCAGGTACGACATCACTGCAGTGATTTAATCAGAAATGTCCGTCAGCGTGCGCCGGATATCCACAGGCAACAGGTCGCCACAGGTGGTGGGGTGGCTACACATCCCCCACTCACCAGACTGGAGGGACTACTCATGAGTGTAGTGGCTCCAGTCCGCCAGCAACAACAACAGCAGCAGACATGCATTATGATGGAGGCTGGAGCCACGCAGCAGCAAGACAGTGAACGTGCAGGTAATATGCCATATGTATAGTTGACTGTTGTGTACACTGGTAGTTAATGCATGTGTGAGGTGTGTCCTTGGTTTGTAGCTGTCACCATAGTATTTAATGTGCAAGTGTGATATCCTCAATATTAGCAGCTGACCTGTGAAAGGCGACTGTTGTACTACTGACCTGTATCATACTCAGTAACAATGGCACAGTTGTGCCCACTGACATTAGTTTCTTCACACCTGCAGGTCCCTCCGTGTAACAGCAATGCAGCCTATCCATGCTGGTGAGTGTGTATTAACAATACCTGTAATAGTCTTGATAGTAATAGTAATATTAGGCTCACTTAGTAGTGCTCTTTGTATGCATGTAGGTGTGTCTGTGTCTGTGTGTTGATATCACGCATACTGAGTACTGTACAATTGTGTGAAACTGTGTGCATGTGCATGTGTGCACCTGTGCATGTGTGCACATGTGTGCATGTGTGCATGTGTGCATGTGTGCACCTGTGCATGTGTGCATGTGTGCATGTGTGCATGTGTGCATGTGCACATGTGTGCACCTGTGCATGTGTGCATGTGTGCATGTGTGCACCTGTGCATGTGTGCATGTGTGCATGTGTGCACCTGTGCATGTGTGCATGTGTGCATGTGTGCACCTGTGCATGTGTGCATGTGTGCATGTGTGCACCTGTGCATGTGTGCATGTGCGCATGTGTGCACCTGTGCATGTGTGCATGTGTGCACCTGTGCATGTGTGCATGTGTGCATGTGTGCATGTGTGCATGTGTGCATGTGTGCATGTGTGCACCTGTGCATGTGTGCATGTGTGCATGTGCATGTGTGCATGTGTGCATGTGTGCATGTGTGCATGTGTGCATGTGTGCATGTGTGCATCACTGGTAATGTGTAGACATTGTAAACTGTGTTTCCTGTTTCCTTCCCACAGGTTCTGGTGCTGCTCTGGTGTCATGTAGCAGAGAACCTGAATCAGGTGCCATGGGTACTGATAATGATGACATCTGTGTAATGGCACAGGAAGGTATGCCAGGGTCCGCCATTGGTCAGCCGATTGACAGTACACAGCTGTCGACCCCATCAATGCACAGTTATCCTGCCAATACACCCTTTGTCACCAATGTCCCTAGGTGATGGACAGCATACAGTGGGCATTGACCAGGGTAATGTGGTATCTGTGGCACATGCCTCCCCACACAGCAGCCATGGGCATGGCCCAGAGATGGTACCACACAGACAGATGTCCAGGGGTTCTCGTGGGAGCATCCGTGGGCGTACTGCCCCTGTCAGACGTGCCCACAGAGGTCTTACAACCTCAGCTATGTTTCGGGCTGTCATGCAGGCACAGTCACGTATGGAACGGTACACCAGACAGGGTCTGAGGGAGCTGACAGCATGTCGCACAGCCATGACTGACAGTATGCGTGACATTGCGGCTGCCATCCGTGATTTCACCGATGTCATAGACAGACGTTGTGGGGACATATTAGACCAGTTCCACAACTACATGTCCATGAGCCAGGGCGATGGTGGACGGTTGAGGTGTCGACGTGGCCGTATGCCAGCAACAGCAGCAGCTGGCAGTCGTCGCGGATGACAACAGGGCCGTGGCCGCCCCCATAGTGCCAGCAGCAGCCCCAGCAATGCTGGGTCTGTGCTGTCATCAGACCGCCCCAGGAGACCACGTGCACGTGGCTCTGGCCAGGCCCGACAGGGATCTGTGTCCAGTCAATGAACACCTGCTTCTGATGACAGTACCCAGTCTGGGTTGGTACCGGATACGGTCCGTAGCACCCCTGCAAGGCACAGGTACCGTGTCCGTGGCCAGAGACACTGATCTGTATGACCTGGCAGGTACAGTCTGTGGCTGTCCACAAACACCAGTATATGGCAGCCATGAGGTGGAACTGTGTGCATCCATACACACATGCGAATTGACAACACCTAGGGCTACCGCATACACGCACACACTGCATCAACATTGCCCCACCTTCTACTGCTGTCCCTCACCAACACACATACACATACATGTCAATCGGTGGTATCGGTGGCTGACTCAGGCATACCAAGTTCACACCCTGTGCATATGATGAAACTGTGCCACCTCCTGCAATCTGTAACAACTGTGCAGGTACAGGTTAACATGTTGCTGATGCACAGGGTGACCACATAGACGTGTAGTAATAGTATCATGTTGTTAACAGTACTGTGTGCTGAATTAATTGTGGGTATATCACAGCATGCCTGATGCAGTAAGGGTGTGATTGTCATGTACTGTTGTCTACACCCATGGTAAGTACCATAGTGTATCATCTGCACATGTTGGCATACTGGTGGTAATGATGTCAACAGAAGGCTACATACATAGGTAGCACAGGGATAAGGTAATGAATGTAGTAATACGCAATGATGGACATGTAAACTGCAAGTGGCATGTTGCCCACACTGGACTCTGCAATGCGGATGTTTGAGGATGTTGATATGTGTGCAGTACTACACGACTGGTACAGGACACACAGGAGCACCCTAGCACTGCAAGCTCACATCTCATACCATGCTAGACAGCCCCAACACACAAAACTAACTGTCACAGGAGGGAGAGTCCCCATATATGTCAGGGATACTGTGGTGGCAGGCCAGGTAGCATACATCCTACTAAGTATGGAACCACTGAGTGAAGGCTCAGTGTCTGTTATTTGACATGTGTATTACTGCAGGTATGAGCACATGGGTTTCCATCCAGTTATTGTACATCCTGACAGTACATGGTCTGTACACTTGTGTGCGCTGAGACTGGACCCTAGCCATCTGACCCGTGTATTTCCATGTACATGTGCATAGTGCCTGCATATTTGCAGTGTTACCTACTGGAAGTGGTACAGCTTGTTTGTTGTACAATGGACTACATGCAGCCCTGTTTACTGTAGCTTTGTTTGCATGCATGTTTGCTTGCAATTACCCTGGAATACTGATCCCACCTGCAATGCATAGTTATAGAGCTTCTGTGGACTCCTAGTGCCATCTGCATAGCTTACTATATGTATGTCCATGTCTCACTTGACAGAATGTCACTGTTTGTCCTGTTCACATGTACGTTGCCTGTGACACAGTGCATATGACTTACCTGGCATGTGTCCACGTGAGCAGTCATATATGCTACTGCTAACTAATCACAGGCACTACACCTTCACATATTCATCTTCTGTTGAACCACCTGCTTCGCTAGGGATGGCCTGCACCTGTCACCCCTGGGCTTTCAGATATTGGCAAAGGCTCTTGCTACCCCATAGTGCCTATGTTAGGCAAGGCTCAAATGACAAACCCACCTTCATAGGTATCACAAGGGATAAGAAACTAAGAGTAATGCTACCCAATGCCAGAAGTCTAAACCTCAAGATGCATGCACCAGAAACTCTCCTTGGCATGGAGAACATCGATATCTGTGCAGTAACAGATGCCTGGTTCAGGGCTACTGAGAGCACACCAGCACTACCAGGTTTAACCTCATACCATGCTTTTCAGCCCCAAAACTTGGAACAAACCACAAATGGAGGGGGAGTATTGATATTCATCAAAGATACCCACACCTCCAGGTTGGTGGCAAAGCACCAAGCATCAGAGACTATCCATGTGCAACTAACAATGGGTGAAACTGCCTTCCAGGTTATAGCCTGCTACAGACCACCCTCCCAAACCCAAGAACTGCACTCGGCCATCCTGTGAACAGTGGAAATATGAAGGTCTCTCCAAACACCATTATATTGGGCACGCCAACTACCCAAACATGGACTGGGAGCATGACTCTAGCTCCAACACCCTAGGCCAAAGATTCCTAGAATATATGAGCTCAAATGCTATGGAACAACTTGTTACCACTCCCACAAGAAGGGGAAACATACTGGACCTGATCATCACCAACATGGGGACTCTATGCTCCAGACCAGAAGTGTATCCCTCACTGGTAAGATCGGACCATAAACTAATCTCACTGGATATTCACATCCCGACCCCACCCCTGCCCAGAACACCACAGTGAACAACTTCTCTAAAGCAAATTCACACTCCTCAAAACTGAGGTGGAAACCTTCAAAGCCCCCGGCCTGTGGAAACTACAGACCAGACCGCAGATTCCTCTATAAACGCATTCTATGGACACCTTCAGGAATGCATGGATCATGTGATCCCGAATAAAACCAAGACCCAATCCTCCAAAGGCAGACGTCCTGTCTGGTGGACCCCAGCCATAAACAAACTACACAATAGAAGGAGGAAGCTACTAAATGATACAGCAAATTCACAAATAGGGAAGGCATCACTGATCAGTATTAGCAAATAACTACAGGCACTCATAAGATTGTCTAAGGCCAGCTTCAAGAGAAATTGCACAGGACACTAAGGATAATCACAAGGCTTTCTTTAGTTATGTTAGGAACCTGGGTGGTAATTCCCAGATATGCTCAGAGGTAGTCCAAAATGTCAATAGAAACACCAAACCCACAGACATTGCCAACATTCTAGCTGACAGGTTCAGTGCAAACTTCTCACCCCTCCACACTGAAAGGGCAAATATGTATCCCAGCAGAGTGCTGCCCCCCTGACATCTCAGATGCTCAGGTAAGAGCCGCCCTCTCCAAAGCAATACACACTGCATCAATGGGATGAGACAGTGTCCCGGCTGTGTCCTACATGACCACCAAGACGTGCTACTACCAAACATAAACCTACTGTTCAATCCCAGCCTTACTACAGGATATGTGTCCAAAGTGTGGCGTACAGCAACAGTGGTCCCTCTACAGAAAGGTGGTGCCTCAACGGATCCTGGACACTATCACCCCATAAGCCACACTAGCTTGGTCTGCAGAGCTATGGAAAGGATCATCATGGACCACATAAATATAGATATTGCGGACCTACAGACACTGGTTCATACCCAGTTTGGCTTTGTTAAGGGCAGATCCTGCCTCTCAAACCTGGTTGATTTCTTTGAAACAGTCACCAAGGCCATTGACGGGGGAAAGGTGGTTCACACAGCCTACCTGGACCTCGCAAAACCTTCAAAACAATACCCCACTCGGGCATTCTAGAGAAGCTCACCAGCTTAAATATAAGCCCCTATGTCACTAGATGGATTGCACACTGGCTCAAGGACAGAACCCACATGGTTAGAATTGCTGGAGCCATGCCAGACTCCAAACCAGTTACGAGTTGTGTCCCACAAGGCTCAGTCCTGGGACCTCTCTTGTTTGGTATATATTTATCGGAGGTACAGGCCAACACGGAAGGACTGTGGCTGACCAAATATGCAGATGACTGCAAACTGGCCGCCATAATCGACTCTCCAGCCGACACAAGCATCTTCCAAAGGGCATCATAGAAACAGACAACTTGTGCCAGAGCCATGGCCTCCAGCTGAATGCAAAAGTGTGTATAGTCATCCCTTTGGCAAAACAAAGTGCCCACAAAGTACCACATAGGTGGTACTCCATTATGTACAGAAGAAGTAATTAGGGACCTGGGGACCCAAGTTGATAGCAATCTCTCATTTGACAACCACGTGGCCAAAGTGGTTAGAAAGACATTGTATATAGCCCACCCCATCATGAAGGGATTCACATCTACATCAGGGAGGACATCGTGCCTCTTTACTCATCCCTCATCAGGCCCATAATTGAGTACAATCCCCTGTCGGGATGTACCTTACCAGACACCTGCAGCAACTGGAAAGACCCCACAAGTACCTCACCAAGAGGATCAAAGGGCTCAAACAGATGCCATATGCTGACCGGTTAAATAAACCCCAGCTCTACTCAGTGGCATACCGCCTGTTCAGAGGCGATCTGTGCCTAATGTATAACACCATGTCGAACCCCGAATTAATGGGCATGCTGCACCTGAGAATATCCAAATCCCATCGGGATACACGCTTGAGAGACCTGAGCCTCAGCACTGAAATAAATAGGACATGCTGGAGGGACAGATTCATAACCCAGAGGCTCACTTCACTCTGGAATAAAATCCCAGTCCAGGTTAGGCAGAGTCCCTCATTGACTCTCTTCAAGAGGAATATTGATGAGTGGATAAGACATTGTAGGTTTACCCCGGGTATCACTTCTGTGTCACTGTTAGACAGAGGCACAGTATACTAACCTCGGAAAAGGGCATGGCAAGATATATTTACAATGGATGGCGACAGCCAAACACATTCTGGCTAGGTTCTTAAATGCCCTAGGGCAGATTGCCTAGTATGACGCTATGAACCTATGAACCTATGTACCTTGTTCCCCATTGGCCCTATGTGCTGTTAATCACCATGGCAATCACAATACTATGGTAGCATGTTCAAAGGTCAGTTGTCAGTCACCTCTATGCTACAGTTGTGGAATATGTGGGTCATGTGGCAATGTCACAGCTGCCACATGTACACAGTCAACCCTCCCCTACACATGGACGTACAACACATGTATGAGATGGAACCACATAGCCAAACTGGGGACTAAGCACTCTGAACCCAGTACTGGCATAACCTGTCAGGTGGCATGCAATACTACAGTGACTACAATACCAGTCTGATGTAGACCTACACTGACAGCAATACAAGCACGTGAACACACTGGGCCATTCGTGGAGCCTTAGAATAGCATCCTGCCTGAGCGGCACACACCTCTGCAGCTGGCACACAGGCATACGTTATGCCTGAACACATCACACATAACACATAGCACACAAATCCTGTGTGCCAGTCACAGCCTGTATGGCTAGACAACACACCTGCCACAGTTGTGTTAGCTACCTTTAGGTCACGCCCACCAGGCTGGACAAGGTGAAGGTCACAGTGATATGCCTGTGGGGCACTATGGTCCACCACATAACACAAGCATACAGGTCAGTCAGAGGCATGGACACATATGACTCAGTCATTGTCCATGCCACATACCTTCTCCTGCTGTACTTGTAGGGTGCTGACATCATCAGTGTTTAGAAAGGGGAATGTGCATCCTGTAGTCTGTTCTCCTAGTTGCCAAAAGGGACATTTCCCTCACACACACTAACCCCCCTCAGCCAAACACACACACTTGCCATTTGCAGGATTCAAACCCCTACCTAACTATGTTATGACACTCGAGACGGATGCATTAGCAGAGCGCGCTATTCACATTACTGGGAGGTTTCTCTTCTCCTGCTGTACTTATAGGGTGCTGACATCATCAGTGTTTAGAAAGGGGAATGTGCATCCTGTAGTCTGTTCTCCTAGTTGCCAAAAGGGACATTTCCCTCACACTAACCCCCCTCAGCCAAACACACACACTTGCAGGATTCAAACCCCTACCTAACTATGTTATGACACTCGAGACGGACGCATTAGCAGAGCACGCTATTCACATTACTGGGAGGTTTCCCTTCTCCTGCTGTACTTATAGGGTGCTGACATCATCAGTGTTTAGAAAGGGGAATGTGCATCCTGTAGTCTGTTCTCCTAGTTGCCAAAAGGGACATTTTCCTCACACACACTAACCCCCTCAGCCAAACACACACACTTGCAGGATTCAAACTCCTACCTAACTATGTTATGACACTTGAGACGGACGCATTAGCAGAGCGTGCTATTCGCATTACTGGGAGGTTTCCCTTCTCCTGCTGTACTTATAGGGTGCTGACATCATCAGTGTTTAGAAAGGAAATGTGCATCCTGTAGTCTGTTCTCCTAGTTGCCAAAAGGGACATTTCCCTCACACACTAACCCCCCTCAGCCAAACACACACACTTGCCATTTGCAGGATTCAAACCCCTACCTAACTATGTTATGACACTCGAGACAGACGCATTAGCAGAGCGCTATTGCATTACTGGGAGGTTTCCCTTCTCTTGCTGTACTTATAGGGTGCTGACATCATCAGTGTTTAGAAAGGGGAATGTGCATCCTGTAGTCTGTTCTCCTAGTTGCCAAAAGGGACATTTCCCTCACACACAATAACCCCCTCAGCCAAACACACACACACTTGCAGGATTCAAACCCCTACCTAACTATGTTATGACACTAGAGATGGACGCATTAGCAGAGCGTGCTATTCGCATTACTGGGAGGTTTCCCTTCTCTTGCTGTACTTATAGGGTGCTGACATCATCAGTGTTTAGAAAGGGGAATGTGCATCCTGTAGTCTGTTCTCCTAGTTGCCAAAAGGGACATTTTTCTTACACACAATTGCACACACACTAACCCCCCTCAGCCAAACACACACACTTGCCATTTGCAGGATTCAAACCCCTACCTAACTATGTTATGACACTTGAGATGGACGCATTAGCGGAGCGCGCTATTCGCATTACGGGCAGGTTTTTTTTCTCCTGCTATACTTATAGGGTGCTGACATCATCAGTGTTTAGAAAGGGGAATGTGCATCCTGTAGTGTGTTTTCCCAGTTGCCAAAAGGGACATTTCTCTCCCACAGACTTGCACACACACCAACCCCACTCATCCACACACACTGAGCATTTGCAGGATTCAAACCCCTACCTAACTATGTTATGACACTTGAGACGGACACATTAGCGGAGCGCGCTATTTGCATTACTGGGAGGTTTCTCTTCTCCTGCTGTACTTATAGGGTGCTGACATCATCGGTGTTTAGAAAGGGGAATGTGCATCCTGTGGGGAGGCAGACGCCAAGCACACTCTGGCTAAGCTGTCATTCCCTAGGGCAAACAGCCTAGTGTTGACCTCTACACCCATATGTTTAATTGTCAAATGCACATTATTTGTTGCTGATAGACTGTTTGCACGCCTTTATTGCCATAGCATTCCCTGTTTGTATGAACAACTTGTGTATCTGTGGAAGATGTTTGCATATGGGAGGGATCCACTATATCACGTATGTCTCTGTAGTCATTTAACTGTGTGCACTGGGCAGATTGCTGTAATGTGGTTGGTTCCTGGAATAACACGTAAAATACCAGATATGTGTGGCCAACTGCTAAACTGAGATTTGGCCTAAGTGTGTGAGCATGCCCAGTTCAGCCTTCCCATGGCATGTTGTCTGACATATGTCTCATTTATCAAAGTGTGTGAGCATGCCCAGTGTGAGCATTCCATATGTTGAACTCTGCAGCCCACCACATTTGTGGATGAGTGTGAACTTCAACAAATATCTCCGCTTATGGTTGTGTGTTGTGTGTCATGTTGTGTAGTTACTGTACAACTGCTTTGTGTGTGAACACAACAGGATTATACTGTGCCTGCAGGGTTTGCATGGGATACTTTGCATACAGTTGTCAACATCCTTTCACACTGACCTAACACTGTAGTACTGTATAGTGTACTGGTTCAGTACTTTGACTGTGGTGGACAGTATCCTGGGCTTTAGTCCTATCACTGCTTTACATTTCCATAGTGAGCACAACAGCCTGGTTAGGGGCCAGTTGTGCACATCTGACCATGTTGCATTATGTTCAGATATGAACTACTTAAACCAGGCTTGTCCAACATTGGTAGTGTATTCCACAACATAGGTGTACATTTGCAAACACTAGCGATGTGCCCTAGTCCATTTCTAATGCTAGTCGGAGAGTGTGTTTGTCCTTCGACACACATTGTAAGTGGAGTTTGCCATGACATATGTCATGGTTAGTATACTGTGCCTCTGTCTACCTGTGACATGACAGTGATACCCAGGATAAAGCTACCATCTCCCATCCACTCATCAAGATTCCTCTTGAGGAAAATCGATAAGTGACTCTATGGGTAGCCTGTACTGGGAGTTTACTCATGGGTGGGGTGGCTTCTGTGTTATGGATCATGCAGTACAGCTTGTCCTATGTAAGTCAGTGCTGGGGTTCAGGTCTCTCATGTGCATAGCTCACTGCCATTCAGATTGTACAAGGTGCAGCATGTTTATTGATACCAGCTTGGACATGGCTTTATACATCAGGCACAGCTTGCCTCTGGGTGGGCAGTATGGCAGTGTGTGTAGCTGCAGTTTGTTTAATCAGGCAACACATGGCATCTGTGCAAGCTCTTTGATACTCCTGGTGAGGTACTGTTGGGGACTTTACGGTTGATGGAGGTGTCTGCTGAGGTACATCCCACAGGGCTATTGTAGTCCGTTGTAACCCTGATGAAGGATGACTGCAGAGCCACAATGACCTCCCCTTATCTAGATCTGACAACCTTCATGATTAGGTGGGTATATGGTATGTTTCTGTAAACACTACAGCACATGTTTGTCCAATGCAGGATATCTATCACCTTGTGTCCCCAGGTCTCTCATTACATGTTAAGTACGTAATGGGTTAACACCTATGTGGTAATTGGTGGGCACTTACTGTATATCCACGGGGTTGACTATACACTTTTCTGCAATTAGCTTGCTGACATGGCTATGGCACCAGTTGTCTGTTTCTATGTGGCCCTTTTGTGGGATGCTTGTGTCAGCTGGTGGATCATATATGGTGAGCAGTTTGTAGTCCTCTGCAAACATGTTCAGACACAGTCCTTCCATGTTGGCCTGTACCTATGGGACATATATACCAGACGAGGGAGATCCCAGGACCAAGCCTTGTGGGATGCCAGTTATATCTGGTTTGTAGTCTGACATGGCTGCAGCATGTCTGACCATGTCTGTTCTGTCCTTGGTCTGGTTTGCAACCCTCTACTTACATAGGGGTTTATATTTAAGCTGGTGAGCTTATCTATAATGAACACGTAGGGTATTGTATAGAAGCCTTTGCAAGGTCCAGCTACGCTGTGTGGACCACATTGCCCTCATCAATGACCTTAATGACTGTTTCAATTGAGTCAAACATGTTTAGGGGCAGGATCTGCACTTAAGAAAGCCACACTGGGTAGGGTCCCGTGTCAGTAGGTCCCCAATATCTTTATGTCTGCGGTACATGCTGATCCTTTCCATAGCTGTGCAGACCGAGCTTCTCAGGATTCTGGGGTGGTAGTTTTCAGTATCCATTCAGGCAACACCTTTGTTGAGAAGGACCACTGTTGTTGTACACTGCTCTTTGGGTACATATCCTGTGGTAAGGCTGACATTGAGCAGTAGTGTGATTTGGCATTCCATTCGTCTTGGAGTCCATGTTGGACTCAGCCCAGGACACCATCTCATACCATTGCTGCTGTGTGTTTTGCTTTGTAGATGCTGGCTGTTACCTCAGCATCTGCAATGTCAGGGCGGGCGCCAGCAGTCTGCTGGCATAGATATTTTGCATTCTGGGCGTTTGCACTGCACCTGTCAGGATGTATGTTGGCAATATGTGTGTGTGTTTGGTATGTTGTTTGTGATATTTGTGTGATTCAGAGCATATCTGTGAATTCCCAACACGGTTCCTACCATCAGTTGTGAAAGCCTTGGGATTATCCTTAGTGTCCTGTACAATTTGTATCTTCATAGGTTCATAGGTTCATACTAGGCTATCCACCCTAGGGCATTTGTTAGCCTAGCCAGAGTGTGTGTGGCTTTCGCCACCCCTTGCTATGTGAATATTATGGCCATTTATGATTTGCTTTGCTGTGCCTCTGTCTGGACATGACACAGTGAAGACCCCAGTGTAACTCTACAATCATCCATCCACTTGGCAAGATTCCTGTTGAAGAGTGTCAGTGAGGGGCTCTGCCTAACATGGAGTGGGATTCTGGTCCAGGGTGTGGGGAGCCTCTGGATTATGTATCTGTCCCTCCAGCACATCCTATTTCATTATTTGTTGAGGTTGACATCTCTCACTCTCACAGCTCCGATGGCTTTGAGTTTTCTGGGGTGGAGCATGTCCATTACTCCTGTGTTGGGCATGGCCTTGTACAACAGGCATGCAATGCCTCTGTGTAGGCAGTATGTGACTGCATTCAGCTGGGGTGTCTACAGCCAGGCAGCATATGACATATATTTGAGACCCTTTATCCTCTTGGTGAGGTACCTTTGAGGTCTTTCTAACTGCTGCAGGTGTCAGGTAAGGTACATCCCATATGAGGCATTGTACTAGATTATGGGTGTGATAAGAGAACAGTATAGGGCACAATGACCTCTGTTGACGAGATGTGAATCCTTTCATGATACGGTGTCCAATGTAGACAGTCTTCCTAGCCACATTGGCAATGTGAGTGTCACATAACAGGTTACTGTCCACTTGTGTCCCTAGGTCCCTGATTACTCCTTCCATACATAATGGTTTACCACCTATGTGGTAATTTGTGGTACCTTGTTTGGTATTTGGTGGGACATTCATACTGTCCAGTGTCTTCAGGACGGCTGGGTGGGGTTCCTGTGTGTGAGAGTGTGGTCTGTAGCATGCTACAGACTGTACAGCAGTCTTGCCTACAGTTAGTTGCACATGGGTGGACTCCAATGCCTTGTGCATTGTCAGTTACCTGGACGTATGGGTGTCTGTGCTGAATATGGATACTCACCCTCCTTTTATGTTTTGTTCCAGGTTTTGGGGCCATGACACTTGATATGTGGTATAACCTGGTAGTGCTGGTGTGCTGTCAGGAGGCTTGCAGCAGGTTTCTGTCACTGCACAGACATCGATGTTCTCCATACTGGGGATGGCCTCGGAGCATGCATATTGGGGTTTACACATCTGGCATTGGTCAGCATTACCCTTATGTTTCTTTCCACTTATGTTTTCTAGGGTGGTGGGTTAGTCTTTTCAGCCTTGCCTACGAAAGGCTCTATGGAGGTGGCAAAAGCCTTATCCAATATCCAGACGCCCAGGGGTAACAGGTGCAAGCCATCCCAGGAACAGCTGCGTGGCTTGTCAAGCATGACATCCCAAGCAGACAGACATTGGATCCCCTTGAATGACACCAGTAAGTGTGCCACTTGCTATAACTGATCATTCCGTGTTTGTACTGTGGCATTATTCTTGGTAAGGGTAGGATGCTGCAAACGGTGAGTGTCATACCGGCCTGGACTACATAATCAGAGAGCTCATCTATGTCTCTTTTCATGTAGTCTAGGGAGGTACATCTCAGGTCATTCACACCAGCATGGACTATGACTGCATCATATTTCTACTTGCTTTGGGGTGACCTGCATACTTGTGTTATGTGGCGATTGTGGCAGCCTACAGGCAGCTTACTGTACCCTTTCCCTTGTTCAGTCTGGTGTGCGGGACAGCAGTGTGTCTCGCTATGGAGTCACCTATTACAACTGTATCAGGCATGTTGTTTCTCCTTCTGGCCTGTGACTGTTTGGCACACCAGCTTTGTGTACTATGTGTTGCATGTGCTATGTTTGGAAGTTGTTTGATTGGGTGTCTGCTTTAGAGGCCTCTGTTGGTGTGCTGTGTTTGTAATTTGTGCCTCCGGGAATGATTTTCTGTGTTTATGTCTTTGGTTTGCAGTTGTGATAGGTCTATGTGGGACTGTGTTTGTGGTGTGTGTGGTTACCTTCTCCTCCTGACTAGTTTTGGGAGTACTGAGTTGAGGGAGCTCAGCCTCCAGTTTGGATAGATGGTTGCATCTCTCACATATATTTGTATTTCTTCGGGGGAGTTGGGGTTGTCTGTGTACTTGGGGCAGGTGTAACATTGCCTCAAGATTCACAGATTCAACTTGTTGTGGCTGGCCTTAGTGGATTGTATGTGTGGACATATTTCATAGTTTCATAGTTTCATAGTATAGTACTAGGCTATCTGCCCTGGGGCATTTGTAAGCCTAGCCACAGTGATGTGGCTTTTGCCACACCATGAAATGGTACATAAATGTACAGAATAAATCTAGAATACTGTGCCTCTGTCTAGTAATTGACACAATGAAGGTCCCCTTATATAATAGAATTAGTTTACTGTGCCCCTGTCTAGCAGTGACACAGATGTGACCCCTGGGGTAAACTTACGATCTCCCATCCACTCATCAAGATTTCTCTTGAAGAGAGTCAGTGAGGGGCTCTGCCTAATACAAACTGGGATCCTGTTCCAAAGCATGGGAAGCCTCTGGGTTATGAATCTATCCCTCCAGCATGTCCTATTCATACTTGTGCCAAGGTTTAAGTCTTTAGCTCTCGTGGTCCTGATGGATTTGGAGTTTTTGAGGTGGAGCATGTCCATCAGATCCTGATTGGACATGGCCTTGTACGTCAGGCAGAGATCACCTCTGAGCAGGCGGTATGCTACTGAATAGAGCTGAAGTTTCTTTAGTCTGGCAGAATAAGACATATGTTGGAGACCCTTGATCCTTTTGGTGAGGTACTTTTGTGGTCTCTCCAGCTGTTGCAAATGCCAGGTGAGGTACATACCAAATGGGGCATTGTACTCAATCATGGGTCTGATGAGGGAGGAATAAAGGGGTACAATGACATCCTTGGATCTGGATGTGAATCCCTTCATGATGAGGTGTGCAAGGTAGAATGTTTTTCTAACCACTTTGGCAACATGGGTGTCAAATGAGAGGTCGCTGTCTACTTGGGTCCCTAGGTCTCTGATTACTTTTTCCGTACTCAGTGGGTTGCTGTCTATGTGATAATTTGTGGGTACTTTTTTTTTCCAAAAGGGATGACTATACATTTTTTGGCATTTAGTTTAAGGCCGTGACTACGGCACCAGTTGTCCATTTCAGTGAGGCATTTTTGTAGGTTGTGTGTGTCTGCTGGTGTATCGACTATGGCGCCTAGTTTGCAGTCATCTGCAAACTTTGTCAGCCACAGCCCTCCCATGTTTGCTTTAACATCTGAGAAATAAATGCCAAACAAGAGGGGTCCCAGGACAGATCCCTGTGGGACACCACTTGTGACTGGCTTTGAGTCTGACATTGCTCCAGCGATTTTAACTTTATGGGTTCTGTCCTTTAGCCAGTTTGCAACCCATCTAGTGACATAAGGGTTTACTTTTAAGCTGTTTAGCTTATCTATGATGCCTGAGTGGGGTATTGTGTCGAAGGCCTTAGCCCTCATCAATGGCTCTAGTGACTGTTTCGAAAAAGTCAACCAGGTTTAAAAGGCAGGATCTGCCCTTTACAAAGCCGAACTGGGTGGGGTCAAGTGTCTGTAGGTCCCCTATGTCTCTGTTTATGAGTTCCATAATGATTCTTTCCATAGCTTTGCAGACCAGGCTAGTTAAGCTTATGGGGCGGTAGTTTCCAGGGTCTGTAGAGGCACCCCCCTTGTGGAGTGGGACCACTGTTGCTGTACGCCAGTGTTCAGGTACATATCCCAAGTAAGGCTAAGGTTAAATAGCATTTTTATGTGTGGGTTTAGCTCCTTTTGAGTTCACGTAACACGCACCGGGATACCGCCAGGACCCATTGATGCTGTGTTTTTGCTTTGTTTAGGGCGGTTCTCACTTGGAGATCTGAGTTGACAGGGAGATTACATTCAGCTGGGATAAGTATTTCTTCTTTGGGGTGAAGGAGGGAGAAATTTGCACTGAACCTGTCAGCCAGAATGTTAGCAATATCTGTGGGTTCAGTGTATTTTTGTTGTTGTGAACCAACTCTGAGCATATCTGAGGGTTTCCACCCAGGTTTCTAACATAGCTGAAGAAGGCTTTGTGGTTATCTTTAGTGTCCTTAGCGATTTTTCTCTCAAAGTTTGCCTTGGATGTTTTTATGAGAGAACGTAGTTTTCTGCTAATGTTGATCAGAGATGTCTTCCCTTCATGGGATTTCGCTCTTTTGTTATACAATTTGTTTATGGCTGAGGTCCACCAGACAGGATGCTTACATTTGGTGGAGAGGGACTTGGATTTGTTTGGGATTGCATGATCCATGCATTCTTGGAGATGTCCATAGAAAGCATTAGTGAAGGATTCGGCATTGTGGGATGTGGTATCCACTGGCACAGTGGGCTTAAAGGATACCATCTCAGTCTTAAGAAGAGTGAAGTCTGCTTTTGAGAAGTTTTTCACTGTGGTCTTTTGTGCTGGGGTGGAGGTGGGATATGTATATCCAGGGTGATTAGTTTGTGGTCAGATCTCACTAGTGAGGGGTATACTCCGTGTGGAGCATTTTGTCCCCATGTTTGTGATGATCAGGTCTAGTATATTATCTCCCCTAGTGGGAGAGGTGACTAGTTGTTCCAGTGCATTTGAATTTATGAATTCCAGGAACCTTTGGGCTAGGGTATTAGGGCTAGAATAATGTACCCAATCTATGTTTGGGTAGTTGAAGTCTCCCAGTATGATGGTATTTTGTGATACATTCATATCCTCCAATGTCTTCAGGAAGGCTGAGTGGGGTTCTTGAGATTGGGAGGGTGGTCTGTAACATGCTACCAGTTGTATAGCAGTTTTGCCTATGGTTAGTTGCACCTGTATGGTCTCTGATGCTTCATGTGTTGTTACTAACCTGGAGGTGTGGGTGTCCTTTATGAATATGGACACTCCTCCTTTGTGGTTCGGCCCGGGTTTGGGGCCGAAAAGCATGATACGAGGTATAGCCTGGTAGCACTGGGGTGCTCTCAGGAGCCTTGAACCAGGTTTCAGTTACTGCACAGACGCCGATGTTCTCCATGCTGAGGAGTGCATCAAGTGCCTGCATCTTGAGATTTAGACTTCTGGCATTGAGCAGCATTACCCTTAGTTTTTTCCATTTTGTTTTCTAAGGAGGTGGGTTTGTCTTTGAGCCTTGCCTAAAAAGGCACTATGGGGTGGCAAGAGCCTTAGCCAATATCCGAAGCCCAGTGGTGACAGGTGTAAGCCATCCCTTGCAAAGCAGCGTGGCTTGTCCAACATATCATCCCAGGCAGACAGACATTGATCCCCTTAGAATGACACCAGTACTTGAGCCAATTGTTAAAGCTGATCATCTTGTCTTTGTATTGTGGTATCATTCTTGGTGAGGGCAAGATGCTGCTCAGGGTCAGGGTCATACCAGCCTGGGCTACATAATCGGAGAGCTCCTCTATGTCTCTTTTCATGTAGTCCAGGGAGGTACGCCTCAGGTCATTCACACCAGCATGGACAATGACGGAGTCATATTTGTACTTGCTTTGGAGTGACCTGAGTGCGTGTGTTATGTGGCGGAACCTAGCTCCATAGACAGCTCACAGTCACCTTCTCCTTGTTCAGCCTGGTCAGTGGGACATCAGTGTGTCTGACTATGGAGTCACCTATTACTAGTGTATCAGGCAAGGTGTTTGGCCTTAAGGGCTGTATTGGTCGACACACTGATTTATTGAAGTATGTGTTGCATGTGTTTTGTTTTGAGGTGGTGGATTTTGGATGTCTGCTTTGGGAGCCTCTGTTGTTTTGGTAAGTTTTTATTAGAGCCTCCGAGTATGTCTTTGTGTTTTTATGTGTTTGGTTTGCAGTTGTGGTAGGTCTATGTGGGACTGGGATTGTTGTGTGTGTGGTTTCCATCTCCTCCTGTCTGGTCATGCCAGCCCTGAGTTGAGAGAGTTCAGCCTCCAGTTTGGCTATATAGTTGCATCTCTCACATGTATTTGTGTTTGTTGGGAGGAGGAGAGGGTTGTCTGTGTACATGAGACAATTGTAGCATTGTCTCAAGATACCCAGATTGACCAGCTGAACTGGAGACGACGCCAGTAATCTACCACTCGACATGCTAGAACAGTATAAGGGAGTGGTATACCTTTAAGGGAAGTGGATATTCACAGGGGTGGTAAGTAGATGTAGTGCTTTACTTAGTACGAGAGTGCTTACTTAGTAGAGAAGTATTGAGAACAAGTGCTAGGCTTATTTTATTGCCATACTACTGATCAGTGATTACTTCATTGTTTATGTTTGCTCTATCATGTAGTAGCTTCCTCATTCTCTTGCATGGTTTGGTTATGGCTGGTGTCCACCATGCCAGATGCCTGCGTGTATGGCATTGTGTCTTGTTTTAATTTAGGATTGCATAATCCAAGCATTCCTGGCAGTGTTCATGGAATGGCTATATTACAGGTTCTGAGGTGTGGCCCATATTTTGCACCTGCACAGGACCTTTAATGGATTCCACATCAGTTTGGAGGAGTGCAAATATTGCTTTACACATGTTTTCCACTGTGGTTTTCTGGCCAGGGACTGTGGTCAGGATTTGTATATCCAGTGTGATTACTCTATGGTCTGGTTTTACCAGTGAGCAATACACTTCTCATCTTGCCATCCAGTACCCATGTTGCTGATTATCACATCCAGTATGCTTACCCCTCTTGTGGGAGTGGTACGTTGTTCCTGGGCATTTTGGTTTATGGATTCTATGAACTTTTGTCCTACAGTGTTGGAGCTAGTATAATGCTCCCAGTCTATGTCTGGGTATTTTCAGTCACCCAATATAATGTGGTTTGGAGGACTTGATATATTCATGTATTCCAGCATAGGCCAGGTGCAGTTCCTGGTGTTGGGACGGTAGTCTGTAGCAGGCTATAAACTGGGGGGCAGTTTTAGCCACTGTTACTTGACCATGGCTAGTCCATGCTGCTTCTTGTTGTGGTACCAACATGGGGTGTGGTTATCCTTGACAATTATTGCTAGTCACCCTCCTTTGTAGCTTGTTCCATGTTTTGAGGCTGTACAGCACAGTATGAGGTGTAACCTGGTAGTGTTAGGGTGCTGTTGTGAGCCTTGACCCAGTTTTCTGTTACAGCACAGATATCAACATTCTCCATACTGGGTGAGTTTAGACTGCATGCATCTTGCTGTTTCGACTTATCCCTTAACTTATTCTTATCCCTTCTGATACCTATGGAGGTAGGTTTGTGTTTTGAGCCTTACCTATTCAGGGCACGCTGTGGGTAACAACAGCCTTTGCCAGTATCCATACGGCCTGCACTGATAGGTGCACACCAGTCCTAGCAGGTGGAGCATCATGTCATGCTCAGCATGTCATCCCAGGCTGGCACACATTGGATCCCTTTGACTAACTGCGATACTTCAGTCAATTATTGCACTTGATCATCTCATTGTCATATTGTGGCATGATGCTTGGTGAGGGTAGGATGTTAGTCAGGGTCCTCAGGTGTGCATATAGTACATGGTGTTACATTACTTAACACATGGCATTCATGCCTCAGGTGGTGCTGCAGGGCTGCCTCTGTCAGATGTGCATATTACACTTCCCTGTACATGTTTGTGAGCAGGTCATGTCATTTTAGGCATCCATGTTATTATTTGAGTGAGTCAGAGGGGTATCATTCCCAGGGTTCCTACTGAGCCAGTGTATGTGCTATGTTGCCTCTTTGCCAAGGCCAGGGCATACTGGGCACGCCTCCTTCTGCCTACTGGGGCAGGCTCAGGTTGTTCCTCCTCCGAGTCACGCCTGCCTGTGATGGCCTTGGCAATGGTGGGGCTGTTTGGCCCAGCCCTATGCTGGTCCTGCTGCAGCTGTTTTCGCAAGATCATATTATGTAGCATAGCACATACCATGACAATTTGGGTACATGTAGTTGGTGTGTACTGCAAGGCTCCACCAGATGTGTCCAGACACCGGAACCGTGACTTGAGCAGCCCAAACACACGCTCTATTACATTACATGTTTGTGCATGTGCCTCATTATGGCGCTCCTGTTCAGGTGTGTGTGCATTTCTGATGGGTGTCATCAGCCACGGCTCCAGTGCATAACCTGCATCCCCCACTAGGTGTCCGTGTGGGATGTCCCCATTGGCAAATGTCTGGTACAGCTGCATCAAATGCCAGATGTGGGAATCGTGGTAACTCCCAGGGCAGCCAGCACACACATTCATTATTATGCCCTGGGCATCACACATGACCTGGCAGTTGATGGAGGGGAAGCCCTTGCGGTTAATGTAGGCCCTACCCCGCTCACCGCTGGTGCTTTGATGCGTATGTGCGTGCAGTCTATTGCACCCACTACCTCAGGGTATTCCGCTATTTGCTGGAAGAGACGCATATTGCTGGCCAATACCTCACGGGCATTGGGGAAATATACATAATCACCGACATGTGCTGACATGGCATCCAGGAACTGGTGCAGTACCCTGGAGGCTGATGCCTGTGATATCCCCATCATATCACCAGTTGGTCTCTGGAAGGTACCTGTTGCTAGTATTCTTAGGCCAACACATACCTTGGTTTCCACTGGGATGGTTCTGTGTGTGAGGCGTGGCCTGCACAGCTCCACTATTTGCTGCAGGAGGTCTCTGTCCACTCTATAGCGCTCTACTATCTCCAGCTCATGTAACCCATGGTAGGTGACCCTGGGCCTGTACACTCTTCTCCGCCTCCTCACTGTGGGTTGTCTGGCACCATCTGCATTGTCACCACCCTCAGCAAGTCGCCTATGTCTCATTATGACAGCTATGGCAGCCCCTAACATTTCTGCTCTGAGTTCAGCTTTTTCAGTTTTCACTTCTAATAGCTTACTCCTGTCTTGCAGTGTCTCTTGAGAGAAACATCTTGCACTGCTGTTTGCAGATTTTTAAGTGTTGGGCTGAGCTACCATTCTGCCTGTGTAATTGCCTGCTTCTAATTGTTTTCACCTGCTAGCTCCAGCAGTATTCCCTGGTAGCTTCCTACTAATTCTGTTGCTTCCTTTTTCCTTTCTGTTTCCTCAGGGGGGAGCAACGTGTATACCAGCAGAAACATGCTCACAGTGGCTTACACGCGCGCACACATGCTTACACGGTTCAGAATCTGCTTATTCAGGTTAAAATGCGCGCACACCCACGCAAACAGTGTTAAACATCTTCCACCATGCTCCCACATGCTCAGACTGCCTTACACGCACGCACACTGTCTCACTCGCGCTTCATGGTGCGCACACGTGCACATGCACGCCCAGCAAGAAACTTTGGTGTAGGCAACAGTGTACACCTTCCATTTCTTGACTTTCCCATGCTTATGTTGTGGCACTCCTCTTTCCATGATATGTGTCTGACATCTGTCATGTAACTCTGACCTCCAATGAACTGCATTTCTTTCTGCCATTCCCCCCTGTGATGTCACCTATCTCCTACTCTGTTCCTCCCCCTTCTGTAACTCTTACACTACTCAGAATGTGCTCATTTGCTATGTGACAGTGGAATTCAGTATACTAACACTCATTTGCATCAGATTGCCTACTAATGCTTAGTTACATCTCTTAGACTCAGCTTCCCCCCCTTAGCAACCACTACACAGTGACCATGTTGTTTTTGGTCTGCTGCTCCCTGCATTGAAAATCCATGTATTGCATAAAACCCACATTTGTGGGTTTATAACCTTCATTTTATGTATTATGCAGCGCAGCCCGCTTATGGGCTGCGCTGGTGGTTTTAAACAAAAATTATATTTTTATTACTTTTGCATCAGGTTACCTTGCCAATGGCCACATATTTGGCCATTGGCATGCTGCCTGACACATATGCACCCTTTATTTGGAGCTGACATGGCTCCTAGGAGTTTTGAGAAACGCATCAGTTGTCAACTGAGTACATTTCTGCAGCTAAAACGGCTCTTACACGGGCTGTTTTGGGCTTCCTGGATCGCTAATCATCCTCATTTGCATGCTATTCGGCTGCAAGTGAGGTGATTAGCTTATCCACGCCCACTCTGTGTAAGAGACGTTTTAGCTTGTCTCTTACACGGACTTTGGGCTGTTCCTGGATCGCGAAGGCTGCATGGAGTCTTACACTACTCTTAGACTCCATGCAAGCCTTCGTTAATCCTGCCCAAAGACATTCCTAGCATGACAGCTAGGCTTAACCAGAGGCACCAAAAGCTGTTGAAGACTGGGGGGATGGGGGTGGAGGGTGACAGGGGCAATTTGTGATCTAAAAAGGACAATTTTTTAAAAACTATTTATTACCACAACATAGGTTCACTTGGAGGACATTTTAAGCTTAGCCACTTTCCCTTTTGGTGGTTGAATTAACATTTCCTGATTGGTTTTACCTATCCCATGGCTGATAATTGTATATTAGTCCTAGTGAGAATAAATGTGATCATACTATAGATAATTTGAGGGGACCCATGTAACGGATGTAGCATTTAGGAACTGCCTCTATCCATGAGTGGCACAAGAGGTAATCCTGGAGTACATTTTCTATTACCCATCCTTAGATCCAAGTTGCATTTGAATATGGACAGGGATGAGCTTTGTTTCACTTGAATGGATAGCCTGTTCTGGAACAGTGGTAGCCTCTCTGATATACATCCATCTCTTCACAACATTCAATTTAGATACCTGGACTGTGTATTAGTATTTCTGATGTCAATAGACTTGCTGATGTTCAGTAGGTCCATCTGCATTAGGTTGGAGGATACCTTGCATGCAAGACACATCACCTCTAAGCACTCTGTAGGATACTGAGTATAGTGATAAATCTTTGTGGTGGTCCATGCAAGACCTATTGTTTAGGACTTGTATCCCTTTGGTAAGGTATCTCTGTGGGTATTCCAATTGTTGCATGTGTCTGGACAGATACATGCCAAAGTGGGCATTATACAAAATGATTGACCAAATGAGGGCTTTGTAAAGGGGACAATAACATCTCTAGATTTAGTCACAATCAATTTGTTTATAATCTGTGCAATATAGAAAAACGTTCTTATGACTCTGGGCACATGTTGGTCAAAAGTTAAGTCACTGTACACACAAGTTCCCAAATGCCAAACAACTTTGTCAGTTCTCAGGGGTCATTGTCATTTTGGTAGTTCCCTGGATTAGATGACTTCCGAAAGGATATGATAATGTATTTCTTGGAGTTTAGTTTCAATTCATGATTCTGGCACCAGTTATTGTTTGCAACAAACCTTCCTGCATGATGGTTAAAGTCATTTGGGGATTCAATAACTGCTCCTACTTTGCGGTTATCTCAAACTTAGTTGGTTAGAGCCCTTTGGTATTTCCTTTTACTTTTGAGATGTATATGCCAAACAGAAAAAGTCTCAGCACCAAACCCTGGGGGACTCCATTGGTTACTGGTCTGTTAGAAAAATATATAATAGTAATATGTAATGATAATGAGCATTCGAGATTTAAAAGAGTTAATACATTTATTCTGTTCACACTGCATAAATCTGCACAGCTATTAGAAACTTAACAAGAAGCATTTCATTTCTGCTAATATCATGAAAATAACAAGAGACATTTCATTTCTGCTAATGTCATGAAACTTAACAAAGAGATATTCATTTCTGCTTATGCTATGAGAAAGTATGCAGCTGCTAGAAGCTTTGATAAAGAAAACAATAGATGCTTGAAAGTATAAACCATAGTCAGCATTACTTGTACCAAAGCTAGAAATGTACCTTGAATCTAGACAAAATGTAACACATGTATTAGAACAGTACAATTGAAGAATTGAAATGTTTAAATGAGCTAAAATAAGCCCAAGGCCAGGTTGTTTTTCTCAAAATGTTTTACAAGCTAGCAAATAATCTAACCTAGTCAGCAATAAGTCTAGTAACATTTTTCTGTAGAATATACAGAAAGCTGTGTCTAACTACATCAGCAATAGAATAGTAACATTTTCTGTGTGATAGGAAGAGAACTGTATAAGAATAACATACTAATCACCAGTAATTTAGACAAACCTTGTGCCTACATGCTTTGTCTCATTGCTGCAAGTAATAAAGGGTGCCTTGCTTGAACCTAACGTGAATTGGTCTTTGAAGTTTTTTCCTTTGACAGATTGGTCCTTCGGACCGGAACCCTCTCTTCACCTCGGATCAGACGGCCAGGTGGATGAAACCCTACGGGGAAGAAACCAAATCGGTTCTTCTTATATGGAAAGTCCTCCGACTGAATTGTCATTCAAAAGAGGCCAGCCACTTTCTGATCTGTGACTGAAGGACGGGTCTCCGCGAATTGGTGATCAATCACATGGGCTCAGGTAAGGTGAATCTACTTTTTTCTGTTTTCTGTTTTAGATCAGGGACTAGATGTGTATTGTTTTTGTCAGACTGTATTTTTCTTACAAGTCAGGGACAAAAAAGATTACTGTCGTCATAGATCAGGAGAAACAGAATAAGTAGGCAGTCATTCTGAAGAGACTATAACAAAATCCATGGTACCACGTTAAAAATTAAGAGAAGTTACGTAGTGATCAAAGGGTAGAACAAAATGGGTAATAATTGCACAAAAAAAACCAAAATACGCTTTTAACAGAAGACGCAAAATATATGCAGTTGCAGCGCGCCGACAATATTAGATATTATTCAAAATGGGTTAATAAATACAAATTCAACGGAAAATTAGAAAAATCCTCATTTATCAAACTTATCAAACAGCTCAAAACTGATTCCAAAAATCGGGTAAAAAAGCAACGTCGATTAGGAATTCCTCAGGCACACAGGTGGCTTGAGGAAGTAAACCGTAGGGAACAAAAGAACAAAAATTCAAAAGCAATGTTTTTAGATAAGGAGGACAATAACTTAGTAATAGCATCAGCACCTCCGCCTCCCTTACCAGAATATGAAGCAAGTGAACAGGTTAATCCACCTCCATGGTATCCTGTAGTCACTGAAGATAGAGATATTATGAAACTAAAACTGACTAAAATTAGAGATCCCATCGGGACCAGGTCCAGAACAAAGGCAGGTAACTCAGATGAAGGCATCGAGTTATGGCAAATGGTTAAGAATTCATGATCTATAAGTGAAGAAGAAGAAATATGCCCACTTATAGAATTACCCAATCCTCAGGCAGGTCAAGACAATCAGGACCCAACTATTTTAGTGTATAGACCTTGGACTCCGGAAGACATCCGGAAAGCCACTGAGGGAATTCCCCATCCAAAGGTTAATTTTAGAAAATTCTCAGAGGATTTACAAGGAATGAGGCTGAGTTATAACCTAAATGGAGAAGAAATAGAAAAGGTAGTTAGACCGATTGTAGGGCCAGATTGGTACATGATTAGTGGGAACTGGAATCCCCGTGAAGCTGCACAAAGACCCCTCCCACTTAGCAGCGCAGAATTAGACACCAGAGTAAAAGGTCTTACAGACCGCATCTCTGAAAAATGGAAATCTAGGGCAGACTGGACTTGCATTAATCAATGCATCCAACAAGAAGGTGAAACAATTGACCAGTACTATGCCAGATTATTAAGAGTGTTTTAATAACCACTGTGGAATGCAGGTTCCTGAAGATCAAACACAAGATTCCCCATATGAACAGCAGTTAAATAATGCATTTTTAAAGGGAAGTATTGCACCTATAAGCAGTTTTATTACAAAACATATGGTAGACCATCGTACAAGCAGGTTACAATCATTACTTGAATATGCTAGGCATGCCGAAAGGCATTTTAATAGCAAAAAGAAAAAGAAAGCTCAAGTATTTTCTGTAGAAGATGGAGCAGAAGTTTATGTAGTACAGTCCAGGTAAAAGGGCAAGAAAAATGCACAGGGAAACAAACAATCTGATCAACGATCAGAGGACTTTGAAGGGCGAAAGAAAAGGGGAGAATGTTTTAAATGTGGTAAAAAGGGACATTTGGCAAGGGATTGCAAGAAAAACAAGAAGGCAACAACGGAAGATAAGGAGGGTGAGGACTGACTATATGGTAGTCAGGAATCACTAGAAGGGGCTAGCGAAGAAAGGACAAATGAGAATGTGATAGAGGGAGTAGAGGAAGTGCAGGAAGTTAGTGACAATGAAGAAAATGAAATAGTGGACCTAGCTTTATTGAGCTTGGAGCTCTATTTAGCAGACATGAAATCAGAAGTTACACTCTTGGTAGAAGGGAGGGAAGTCAAATTCTTGTGTGACTCAGGGGCATCACGAACCCTTATACATCCCTCCAGAAAACACAGAGTCACCTGATTACATACTGGTCAAAGCAGTTAATGGACAGCTGTATCGGGAGCCTCTCTCCCGTAACATTGCAATAACTGATCCAGTTTCAGGATTGACACAGAAAAGCAAAATTGTTGTTTCTGCAAAATACCCAGTAAACCTCTTGGGCAGAGACCTCATGCAGCTATTTGGTATAGCAGTAATCCCAACCATGCAGGGTATGGAAGCACAGCGACAAATTGATACCTTTACAGTGCAATCGGAGGGTGAAATGTTTTATTTGTACAGCCAGGACTTGGTTACAACTGGTCCAGGGACTGTGACCAAAGAGTTAATGAATATAGCTATCAGCAAGTTCCCCTCCCTTGACAATGATAAGCAACACCTGTTGCACTGTACCCTGTATTATTGTAACACACTAGGACCTGATAAAGAATATGAGCAAGAATTATTTAAAAATCATGCAAACAGATTGGTATTGCTTAACCTGTATTGGGACACAGAAGGGAACAGTGTAGCCAGCTGTTCATTGCCCCAGGAGTTCTTTGTACTTTATAAATCTAATTGATTACCACATGTTAGCTTAACAAAAAACAGAAATATAGAATGGGCATACCTAAGAGAAAAAGTCACGAGATGGGAGAAACAGACAGAACTAGAACTGTCAGAACAGGGAATACAAATACAGAAGTTGAATTGGATAACTCAGACCAACCCAGCTGTGCACTTGCAGTCTAGCGAGGACAGCTGATTAGCACTCCTGTTAGAGGAAGAAGAGAATGCCTTACGAGACATACCAGAGACTCTCTGGTCAACGGGAAAATCAGATGTAGGACTCATTCGTACAGCGGGACCAGTTACTATCATGCCAAAGTCAGCATTCAGACCACAAAAGAGACAGTATCCCTTAAGAAAAGATGCAGAGGCAGGGATAAAGCCTATTATAGCCTTACTTAAAGGAGGGATACTAGTAGAATCTCCCCGATTCACCATGTAACACACACCCTTATTTCCAGTTAAAAGGCCAGTGGAGAATGGCGATATCCAAGATTTACAAGCTGTAAATGATGCAGTAATACCAAGAGCACCTACGGTGCCAGACCCACACACCCTGTTGAATGATCTAAAACCTCAACAAAAGTATTTTTCTGTGGTAGACATCAGCAACGCGTTCTTTTCGATACCAATACACCCTGACAGGCAGTATTGGTTTGCATTCTCATTTCAGGGGAAAAGGTATACATATATGCAACTACCACAGGGATATTGTGAAAGTCCAACAATATTCTCACAAGAAATGGTAAGCAACTTGGTGGGATTCACCCCACCAAGAGGCAGTCAGATTTTACTTTATGCTGATGACATCTTGCTGGCAGCTCCCACCCAGCAGGAATGTAGAGAAGGAAAACCGATACTACCCTCTAATTTGTTTCGATATGCAGCTTTGTTGAGCCATGGGCAGTGCCATGTCTCAACAGGGGGGATGATGCAGCTGGTGAACCAGGTGTTCACAACGTATGGATTTACAAACTACTCTAAAAAATTTGTTTGATGTGTCAAATTTGTAACAAACATCATGCACAGGGGGCGATAAAGCCCAAGCAAGGGAGTTTCCCTATGCCACCATGTCCGTTTCACACTATCTGTATGGATTTCATAGAATTGAACAAATGTGAAAATAAGAAGTATTGTCTTGTCATTGTAGATATGTTTTCTAGATGGGTGGAAGCCTTTCCAACAAAAAATCCAGATGCAGCTACGGTGGCAAAAGTACTTGTCAAGGAAATCATTCCTAGGTTTGGTATTCCGGAAAGGATCTACAGTGACAATGGTACACACTTTGTAAATCAAACCATACAGCAGTTGAGTAAGCATTTTGGTATTTCTTTAAAAAATCATTGTGCATACCATCCACAATCTGCAGGCTAGTTGAAAGGCATAATGGTATACTAAAACAAATTGAGAAAATTAATAGCTGAGACAGGAAAAAACTGGTTATACTGTTTGCCCCTTGGCACTGTTGAGCATGAGAACTGTCCCTACAGCAAAAGGATTGACTCATTTTGAAAAATTATTTGGAAGGGCTTATTATACACCCCAGTGGAAAATTCTCATGTCATCAGACCAGGAAGTTGATTTCACACTAGCTGAATATATGAAAAGTTGTTGAGTTCTAAACATCTGTTGCAGTCAAATTCTGTTTCAGATAGAAAACAAACCGAGACATCAGAAGTGGTAGTGACGCTGGAGATTGGGTGTGGATCAAAACGCCAAGAGGAAGAATTGGTCATCACCAAGGTGGGAAGGTCCCTACCAGGTGCTTCTTTCAACACCCACTGCAGTCAAGATAGCAGAACAAGCTTCGTGGATACACCTGATGCACTGCAAGCTGGTTAAGAACTTTGAGTTGAACAAAAATCTTACCTCTCCATGGGGGCCCTCAGCACAAAGTCTGGCTACAAAGGGGGGTCAGATCAATAGGACTGATCCGTCTCAACCCCAGTGAAGAAACCATTGGTGCTGAAGGTCCTATTAGGGCAGAGAGTAAGAACACATGTCCAAGATGACGGAATTCAGTAATATCCAAATACACCTACATGGAAGAGTTGGAGAAAACAGAAATGCAGAACAACCATTTCCTCAAAAGTATTGCATAATCATCCTGTTGACTGTACTAGTGACAATAATCTTTTTGTTGTGGCCATTTCTTTTCCCAGCCACTCAAATTGAACTAAACAAGCGTGCAGAGTGGCACGCAGAGGCACCCGAACTTTAACACTTACCAGGCAATCAAATATGTGTATGCTGAGACCTTCAATGTTTCGAATTGCTGGATTTGCACAGCTTTGCCAACAGCATATGGGGGGTTGCTGTTAACTTCAGTTCCCCTAGGAGCCAACAAGACCTGGGAAAACTTAATTTATGATACATCAGATGTCACATCACAAGATAAAGTAGCATTGCACTTGTCTGTTCGACAGAAGGGAACTGTGTGTTTTTACAAGAATGATACAGTTCAGGTGGGTTGGAGCAATTGCAATGTGACTGTTCCCTATAGATGCTACACTAAACCTGATAACATTGGATCCTATTGCAACACAAGCTATGATTCATTTGTTGAACTGATGCATAGGACAATTGGTGAAGTAAAACATAATGCTGACCTCTATAGACAACTGTCTATAATTGACAAAAAAATGTTTCATGCAGAGCCAGGGCATAGTAAAGTTACTACCAAAGTAGAAGATTGTTACTTTGTATGTGGTAGGAAAGCATATAAATGGTTACCTGAGAATTGGTCCGGTAGTTGTTTTTTGGGGTACCTGGCTCCGGCCATACGACACACAGCAGTTTTACCTCAAGGGAAAATTCGGAATATTCAAGAAATCAAGAAGCCTGTCAATCCAGTGGGGCAAATCAATGCACGCTGGAAAAACCATCATGCTGTGGGCTTAGGGAAAAATGGACTGTCACATATGGACTTGAGTGATACTGTTATCTCGTGGGCAGATGTACTGCCAGCATATGGAGCAACGAAATCAATCTGGGAACTGAGAAAATTGTCTAAGCTTCTTGAAATAATGAGCAATGCAACCTTTTCTGCCCTAGAATTGGTGACTGATGAACTGACTGCCATGAGAACATTGGTGCTTCAAAATCGCATGGCTCTTGACTTCACCCTCGCGGCGAGAGGAGGTATGTGCGCTTTAATCCAGGAGGAGTGCTGTTCGTATATTCCTGACCACAAACACGAGATAGACAACCATCTTGAGGTAATTCAGCAGGTGTCAGCCATGACCAAACCAGGACCAAATCCATTGACGGACTTTTTCCAGAAATTGTTTGGGGGTGGGGCAGTATCCTGATGAACATTCTGATTGCCACCTGTGTATGAATAATCCTACTGGTGGTATGTGTGTGCTACTGCATCCCCTGCATAAAAACACTGATTAAAGACTTTATAGACATTTCAGAAACCTTATACCAAGGTGCTGAATTTGAAGAATTGCTGAAAAACTGAAAATGCTTTCATAAGTTTAAACTGAATGACTCTCTTAACTGCAAATCCTGAGTAGGAAGAGGTTAATGGAAGAAAAAAAAACTGTTTATGCTTATCTTGAAAAAGGGGAAAATTTTTTTAAAATATTAATTTAACCTCTAAGGATACTGAGTATAGTGATAAATCTTTGTGGTGGTCCATGCAAGACCTATTGTTTAGGACTTGTATCCCTTTAGCAAGGTATCTCTGTGGGTATTCCAATTGTTGCATGTGTCTGGACAGATACATGCCAAAGTGGGCATTATACAAAATGATTGACCGAATGAGGGCTTTGTAAAGGGGACAATAACATCTCTAGATTTAGTCACAATCAATTTGTTTATAATCTGTGCAATATAGAAAAATGTTCTTATGACTCTGGGCACATGTTGGTCAAAAGTTAAGTCACTGTACACACAAGTTCCCAAATGCCAAACAACTTTGTCAGTTCTCAGGGGTCATTGTCATTTTGGTAGTTCCCTGGATTAGATGACTTCCGAAAGGATATGATAATGTATTTCTTGGAGTTTAGTTTCAATTCATGATTCTGGCACCAGTTATTGTTTGCAACAAACCTTCCTGCATGATGGTTAAAGTCATTTGGGGATTCAATAACTGCTCCTACTTTGCGGTTATCTCAAACTTAGTTGGTTAGAGCCCTTTGGTATTTCCTTTTACTTTTGAGATGTATATGCCAAACAGAAAAAGTCTCAGCACCAAACCCTGGGGGACTCCATTGGTTACTGGTCTGTTAGAAAAATATATAATAGTAATATGTAATGATAATGAGCATTCGAGATTTAAAAGGGTTAATACATTTATTCTGTTCACACTGCATAAATCTGCACAGCTATTAGAAACTTAACAAGAAGCATTTCATTTCTGCTAATATCATGAAAATAACAAGAGACATTTCATTTCTGCTAATGCCATGAAACTTAACAAAGAGATATTCATTTCTGCTTATGCTATGAGAAAGTATGCAGCTGCTAGAAGCTAGGATCTACAGTGACAATGGTACACACTTTGTAAATCAAACCATACAGCAGTTGAGTAAGCATTTTGGTATTTCTTTAAAAAATCATTGTGCATACCATCCACAATCTGCAGGGCTAGTGGAAAGGCATAATGGTATACTAAAAAACAAATTGAGAAAATTAATAGCTGAGACAGGAAAAAACTGGTTATACTGTTTGACCCTTGGCACTGTTGAGCATGAGAACTGTCCCTACAGCAAAAGGATTGACTCATTTTGAAAAATTATTTGGAAGGGCTTATTATACACCCCAGTGGAAACTTCTCATGTCATCAGACCAGGAAGCTGATTTCACACTAGCTGAATATATGAAAAAGTTGTTGAGTTCTAAACATCTGTTGCAGTCAAATTCTGTTTCAGATAGAAAACAAACCGAGACATCAGAAGTGGTAGTGACGCCTGGAGATTGGGTGTGGATCAAAAACGTCAAGAGGAAGAATTGGTCATCACCAAGGTGGGAAGGTCCCTACCAGGTGCTTCTTTCAACACCCACTGCAGTCAAGATAGCAGAACAAGCTTCGTGGATACACCTGATGCACTGCAAGCTGGTTAAGAACTTTGAGTTGAACAAAAATCTTACCTCTCCATGGGGGCCCTCAGCACAAAGTCTGGCTACAAAGGGGGGTCAGATCAATAAGACTGATCCGTCTCAACCCCAGTGAAGAAACCATTGGTGCTGAAGGTCCTATTAGGGCAGAGAGTAAGAACACATGTCCAAGATGACGGAATTCAGTAATATCCAAATACACCTACTTGGAAGAGTTGGAGAAAACAGAAATGCAGAACAACCATTTCCTCAAAAGTATTGCATAATCATCCTGTTGACTGTACTAGTGACAATAATCTTTTTGTTGTGGCCATTTCTTTTCCCAGCCACACAAATTGAACTAAACAAGCGTGCAGAGTGGCACGCAGAGTGGCACCCGAACTTTAACACTTACCAGGCAATCAAATATGTGTATGCTGAGACCTTCAATGTTTCGAATTGCTGGATTTGCACAGCTTTGCCAACAGCATATGGGGGGGGGTTGCTGTTAACTTCAGTTCCCCTAGGAGCCAACAAGACCTGGGAAAACTTAATTTATGATACATCAGATGTCACATCACAAGATAAAGTAGCATTGCACTTGTCTGTTCGACAGAAGGGAACTGTGTGTTTTTACAAGAATGATACAGTTCAGCTGGGTTGGAGCAATTGCAATGTGACTGTTCCCTATAGATGCTACACTAAACCTGATAACATTGGATCCTATTGCAACACAAGCTATGATTCATTTGTTGAACTGATGCATAGGACAATTGGTGAAGTAAAACATAATGCTGACCTCTATAGACAACTGTCTATAATTGACAAAAAAATGTTTCATGCAGAGCCAGGGCATAGTAAAGTTACTACCAAAGTAGAAGATTGTTACTTTGTATGTGGTAGGAAAGCATATAAATGGTTACCTGAGAATTGGTCCAGTAGTTGTTTTTTGGGGTACCTGGTTCCGGCCATATGACACACAGCAGTTTTACCTCAAGGGAAAATTCGGAATATTCAAGAAATCAAGAAGCCTGTCAATCCAGTGGGGCAAATCAATGCACGCTGGAAAAACCATCATGCTGTGGGCTTAGGGAAAAATGGAGTGTCACATATGGACTTGAGTGATACTGTTATCTCGTGGGCAGATGTACTGCCAGCATATGGAGCAACGAAATCAATCTGGGAACTGAGAAAATTGTCTAAGCTTCTTGAAATAATGAGCAATGCAACCTTTTCTGCCCTAGAATTGGTGACTGATGAACTGACTGCCATGAGAACAGTGGTGCTTCAAAATCGCATGGCTCTTGACTTCACCCTAGCGGTGAGAGGAGGTATGTGCGCTTTAATCCAGGAGGAGTGCTGTTCGTATATTCCTGACCACAAACACGAGATAGACAACCATCTTGAGGAAATTCAGCAGGTGTCAGCCATGACCAAACCAGGATCAAATCCATTGACGGACTTTTTCCAGAAATTGTTTGGGGGTGGGGCAGTATCCTGATGAACATTCTGATTGCCACCTGTGTAGGAATAATACTACTGGTGGTATGTGTGTGCTACTGCATCCCCTGCATAAAAACACTGATTAAAGACTTTATAGACATTTCAGAAACCTTATACCAAGGTGCTGAATTTGAAGAATTGCTGAAAAACTGAAAATGCTTTCATAAGTTTAAACTGAATGACTCTCTTAACTGCAAATCCTGAGTAGGAAGAGGTTAATGGAAGAAAAAAAAACTGTTTATGCTTATCTTGAAAGTAGAATAAAAGTATTAAAAGGGGGAAATGTTAGAAAAATATATAATAGTAATATGTAATGATAATGAGCATTTGAGATTTAAAAGGGTTAATACATTTATTCTGTTCACACTGCATGAATCTGTACAGCTATTAGAAACTTAACAAGAAGCATTTCATTTCTGCTAATGTCATGAAAATAATAAGAGACATTTCATTTCTGCTAATGCCATGAAACTTAACAAAGAGATATTCATTTCTGCTTATGCTATGAGAAAGTATGCAGCTGCTAGAAGCTTTGATAAAGAAAACAATAGATGCTTGAAAGTATAAACCAGTCAGCATTACTTGTACCAAAGCTAGAAATGTACCTTGAATCTAGACAAAATGTAACACATGTATTAGAACAGTACAATTGAAGAATTGAAATGCTTAAATGAGCTAAAATAAGCCCAAGGCCAGGTTGTTTTTCTCAAAATGTTTTGCAAGTTAGCAAATAATCTAACCTAGTCAGCAATAAGTCTAGTAACATTTTTCTGTAGAATATACAGAACGCTGTGTCTAACTATGTCAGCAATAGAATAGTAACATTTTCTGTGTGACAGGAAGAGAACTGTATAAGAATAACATACTAATCACCAGTAATTCAGACAAACCTTGTCCCTACATGCTTTGTCTCCTTGCTGCAAGTAATAAAGGGTGCCTTGCTTGAACCTAACGTGACTTGGTCTTTGAAGTTTTTTCCATTGACATGGTCTCTTCTCCTATTTTGATCTCCTGCATCCTGTGAGCAAGCATACATGTTTGCATTCTTTGATTCACCTACCTGATTGTATTAACCTGATTGTATTAAATTATATTTCTTGTATAACGCAACACCACTTGTTAGAATGTGTTTTAAATTTGTAGTTTGACACAGTCTTCTAGTAAGCAATGAAACAAAATGTATGAACCAATAATGAAAAAAAAACTACCCATTTCAGAAAATTTCAACCATAAAAGGCCACTCAAACTTCTGTCGTTACAATCCACCAATATCAGTCAATATGCAAAATCTCTGCAGAAGTAAGTATTCTAAATAATTCCACATTGAAAGGATCTGTAACTAATGAAGGGGTTGCTGCTAGCAAACAACTTTATATTTCATTGTTTCATCTACAAATAAAGTGCCTGCTGCCCTTGAAGAATAAATTGCCTATGCTACATTAAAAAAAAATGTTAAGCTAGTAATTTTGTAATGGGGAATGGATGTCAAACTGATGACAGGTTCATAGTTACTAGGTAACTTCTCCAAAGAAGAACATTCATAAGACTACAGTAGCCACTCCCCTTAAAGTACAAGGCAGTACAGTAATCTATCTGCATACTGTGGGAGTAGAACCCACAGCCTTCTGCATCAAATGTCAGTATACTACCTGTTGTGCTACCAACAATGCAAGCAACTTAGCATAAGTAGCACTAAACGTCTCTTCCACTGAAGCTCTCAGCTCCTTGTAAATTACACTTGACACTCAACTAAATCTCTCAGCTTCGCAGCACAAGACATCTGGAAAAAGCCAAATTTTATTTGGTGGGGGCAAAGGCCCAAAACCAAGGACACATTTTAAATATTGCTTGCATAATCTTAGAAAGTTGCTAAGATAAAGTGTTTTGTGTTCCCATGTGTTTCCTGAAAGATAGAAAGACTGAAACGTAAAGGACCATCATTATTTAGTGAATTCAGTTCTCAATGATTTGCCAGAAAACCACAAATTTTAAGAGGAGCAAACCAAAAGTATGAGCCAAATATTCTGTGAAAATCTGGACAGTGGAGAGCTATGGACTCAACTCACTGAATCACAAGTGGTGGTATGGGTGGAGAATTCAGGCTTTTGTTTGAGCCTGAGTAACACTAACCACCAGGTATACCTAACTGGGGCATTTTACACACACACACACACACACACACACACACACACACACACACACACACACACACACACACACACACACACACACACACACACACAGGAGCAGCATAACTCCTCCAAATAAAAGAACAAAACTCTCCTTACTGGCATGACTCTGGCTCTGGCAGCACCAACAGAACAGCAGCAGCATCACTCCTGTAACACAGAGCAATAAGAGAACAAGAACAGCTAGTTTAGCTAGTTTAACTTCCACGCACGAATCCACGTTAGCGTGAAAACACCACTTCATTCATTTTCCCAACAGGTCTTGCAGCTGTAAAAGTGTGGGGGGGCTCCCCCTCCCCCATGATCTATGGTTCCGGTTCCCGTGGTCTTAGTGTTAATAACTGTTTAACAAAGGCTTGATAAGCACACCTAAGTGCTGTTAAGATCGGTTCTCACACAAGACTGGATAGTGCCTGCTGGCAATGAATAGTGGCAGAACGTAAAAGAGCTTTAAAATTGCTATATACTTTCATTTACCAGAGTTATAAACACAACAAGTGTCAAAATGAAAGTGTCTACCAGCTTTTATACCCTTCGTTCTTTCAAAAGATACTTTGTTTCTGCTCACTGTTTATTTGGTAGCTCTAATTCTTTTACCAGGATTCAAAGTCTTTTGAAAGCCAGAAAACCACTTTACTATCCTATATTCTTTTTTCTTCAACTGGTGATGCATGGAGCAGATAAAGCTTCATGCACTGCAAAGAATTATGATCAGGTCTATTCAGTCAAATTCCATATTATCTATTTTCAAAATGGATGCCAAGATTCATCTCTTGAGCTTTGCTCCTGAAATGCATTTCTTGACATCCTTGTCTCAAACACATAATAAGTTGATCAGGATGAGAAATCTGATCATAATCCTCTGTATTCTGCACTATATGACAGCACTAGCCAGCAATAAGAAGAATAATACTGTGTGATGTGGCCAGCTATAACACAGAATGGGGTGTAACATAACACTCTTCCTTTGTTCTCCAGTATACACTTTATCCATTGCAGGGTCACAATGAGCTGGAACATATTCCAGTGTGGTCAAGACAGGGAACTAAAAGCAATTGGAGCAACAGTTCTTCACAAGATGCAGACACACACACACACACACACACACACACACACACACACACACACACACACACACACACACACACACACGCACACACACACACACACACACACACACACACACAAACACACACACACATACACACACACACACATATACACATGCACCTTCACACAGACAGTCAAGAATGAGCACAGGCACATGCAAATATACAACATGCACACAAATACACACACACAACTGGCGTAGACAGATGCACCCAAAGTTCCATTCAGTCATACATATACGGCATACACAAGTGCGTATGTATGCACAAACTTTAACACACACATACACAAGCACACAAGCGCAGACATGTATACACACACACACACACACACACACACACACACACACACACACACACACACTTGCTCAATAACATTCTGCACTTGTATCCAATTTCAGTTTGGATAGCAATCATTAAACCTAATAGCATATATATCTGTGGAATATGTGAAGAAACTAGTTCAGCCAGCAAAAACTAACAGAGGCATAAAGACAACATGCAGACTCCATAAAGAGAACATGCAGACTTCATAAAGAGAACATGCCAGAGAAGAAAAATCTGGAGATCCCCCTGGTTCATCACAGGGGACTCCATTATTAGAGGTACTGATGTCCCTCTAACCAGGCTGAACAAGGAGAAGATAATGGTTCATCATAAGGGACTCCATTACACGAGGTACTGATGTCCCTCTAACCAGGCTGAACAAGGAGAAGATATTGGTTCATCGTAGTTGACTCCATTATAAGAGGTACTGATGCCCCTCTAACCAGGCTGAACAAGGAGGGGAAAATGGTTCATCATAGGTGACTCCATTATAAGAGGTACAAATGTCCCTCTAACCAGGCTGAACAAGGAGAAGATAATAGTTCATGATAGGGGACTCCATTATAAGAGGTACTGATGTCCCTCTAACCAGGCTGAACAAGGAGAAGATAATGGTTCATCATAGGGGACTCCATTATAAGAGGTATTGATGTCCCTCTAACCAGGCTGAACAAGGAGAAGATAATGGTTCATCATAGGGGACTCCATTGTAAGAGGTACTGATGTCATTGTAACCAGGCTGAACAAGGAGAAGATAATGGTTCATCATAGGGGTCTCCATTATAAGAGGTACTGATGTCCCTCTAACCAGGCTGAACAAGGAGAAGATAATGGTTCATCATAGGGGACTCCATTGTAAGAGGTACTGATGTCATTGTAACCAGGCTGAACAAGGAGAAGATAATGGTTCATCATAGGGGACTCCATTATAAGAGGTACTGATGTCCCTATAACCAGGCTGAACAAGGAGAAGATAATGGTTTCTCATAGGGGACTCCATTATTTGAGGTCCTGATGTCCCACTAACCAAGCTGAACAAGGAGAAGATAATGGTTCATCATAGGGGACTCAATTATAAGAGGTGCTGATGTCCCTCTAACCAGGCTGAACAAGGAGAAGATAATGCTTCATCATAGGGGACTCCATTATAAGAGGTACTAATGTCCCTCTAACTAGGCTGGACAAGGAGAAGATAATGGTTCGTCATAGGGGACTCCATTATAAGAGGTACTGATGTCCCTCTAACCAGGCTGAACAAGGAGAAGATAATGCTTCATCATAGGGGACTCCATTATAAGAGGTACTAATGTAACTCTAACCAGGCTGGACAAGGAGAAGATAATGGTTCGTCATAGGGGACTCCATTATAAGAGGTATTGATGTCCCTCTAACCAGACTGAACAAGGAGAAGATAATGGTTCATCATGGGGGACTCCATTGTAAGAGGTACTGATGTCATTGTAACCAGGCTGAACAAGGAGAAGATAATGCTTCATCATAGGGGACTCCATTATAAGAGGTACTAATGTCCCTCTAACCAAGCTGAACAAGGAGAAGATAATGGTTCATCACAGGGGACTCGATTATAAGAGGTGCTGATGTCCCTCTAACCAGGCTGAACAAGGAGAAGATAATGCTTCATCATAAGGGACTCCATTATAAGAGGTACTGATGTCTCTCTAACCAGGCTGAACAAGGAGAAGATAATGGTTCATCATAGGGGACTCCATTATAAGAGGTACTGATGTCCCTCTAACCAGGCTGAACAAGGAGAAGATAATGGTTCATCATAGGGGACTCCATTATAAGAGGTACTGATGTCCCCCTAACCAGGCTGAACAAGGACAAGATACTGGTTCATCATAGGGGACTCCATTATAAGAGGTACTGATGTTCCTCTAATCAGGCTGAACAAGGAGAAGATAATCGTTCATCATAGGGTACTCCATTATAAGAGGTACTGATGTCCCTCTAACCAGGCTGAACAAGGAGAAGATAATGGTTCGTCATAGAGGACTCCGTTATAAGAGGTACTGATGTCCCTTTAACTAGGCTGAACAAGGAGAAGATAACTGTTAGTTCCTTACCTGCAGCCAGGAATCACTAAATCACACATGCCCTTAGGTCATAACATCACAGGTACCAGTATGAATCCATCATAGTCCATACAGGTGTAAATAACCTGACATGTACCTTCCTAGGCTATATGACTATGGCTGCCTTTTGAATGTTTTTTTTTTTTTTTTATTTAACATTTGTTGACCGGGAATGTCCGACTAGGTTCCACAGAGCCTGTTTTCAGCGGAGTCCCGGGGAGAAACGCTCCAGATGCATGTCTTTGGAATGTGGGAGGAAACCGCAGAACCTGGAGGAAACCCACACGAACACAGGGAGAACCTGCAAACTCCACACAGAAGACACCCCAGCCGAGAATCGAACCAGGGAACCTCTTGCTGTGAGGCGGCAACGTTAACCGCTGCACCACTGTGCCGCCCGATATTATTCTAAGAGAATCCAATATTTGTCAGCTTGGGACAGCATGGTTAACAGATGTTGTTACTTTGCCAGTGATGGTCTCTACCTTTCCACTCTTTATCCACCACCATAGTGCATTTTTTAAGCAATGCCAAATTGACAAACCTACTGACATAGCAATCAACTTAGCTGAACCTCTGGGTTTTACTGCTCAAAGCCAGAAGTCTGAATAAAAAATTACACTCCCTTCAAACCCTGTTAACACTTAAGAATATAGACAACTGTGCACTTACAGAGACATGGTTTAGTGTGGCAGAGAGTATTATGGCAGTACAAGGTTTCAGTGCCTTCCACACCTTTAGACCAGTACAAGAACTAAAGGTGGAGGTGTCTCAATATACATCAGTAACAAGAATACCTCTAGGGAGGCCAAACAGGATGATATGCTGGAATCCCTCCACATGCAGATAACCATTAACAAAATCCCATATCACATCCTTGCCAGCTAACGGAAGCCCCCCATGTCCCAGGAAGCTCAAATTGCATATTTGGATTTACTGGAGACACTTACCATCCAACCTCTCACCCTACTCATGGGAGACTTTAAATACTCCTCTATGGAGTGGAAATCCTACCCAGCCTCAAATCTATATGCACAGAGATTCCTGGACTTCAAAAACATAAGCACCCTTGACCAAAGAGTGAATATGCCCACTAGAGAATCCAACATAGCGGGCCTCATTTTCACAGATATGGGAGAATGTTTCATATACCCCCCCCCCCCGATATCTTGTCCTCCTTGGTAAGGTCTGACCATAAAGCTGTCTCTTTTAAATCAAAATCAACTCCATAATCCTATTAAAACCAGTAACAGGAACTATTCCAAGGCAAATTGCCTTTTCTAAGTGACAGTTTGTCAACATTCAATCAATCCCCCATCCAAACTCAGAGAACACAGCAGCCTACACTGAATTGCTCTCAGAAAGTCTGTACAACAATGTCAACAACTGCATGGAGGCTGCTCTACCTATTAGAAGTAAGTCCATGACTAGTCCCAGAAACAAAGTGCCCTGGTGGCATCCCAAATTAAACAAGATGCACAACAAAAGGAAAAAAATATGGCTGAAATCAGGAAGATTAATCCCACAGAGTTAAAAACTGCCTCATCAAAATAAATAGGCAACTAAAAGGTCTAATTAGGTCAATCAAAGACAGCTTTGATGTTAAGATAGCCTCCTAGGTAAAAGTCAACTGTAAGACCTTTTACAGCTATGTCAGAAATTTCAAGGAGAGTGCACAGCAATGTGCTGAACTGGTGGTTAATGGTGTCACATTCACTTGTCCTGGTGATACAGCAAACCTGTTAGTGCACAAAGTCATTTCCAACTTTACCCACCTCTCACCTTTTTAGTGTTTGAGTGGTAGAAATAGTCTGGTAGCATTTGCACTCATCTTATCTATATTTTTAATCTGCGCTACCTTTACTGTCCTACTACCAGCTGAGAACGCAACAATCTTTATCTCTGTGTTCTCTTTATATTTCAGCGCTTTAGCACTTATGCCAAGACGTTTGTTACTAGCGTCTTTGTTCTATTTTTTGTTTCACCATATCTAGTAGCTTCCTATTACAGTATATGCAGTCTAGCCCCTGTCGCATGGAGGCTTTTACCCCGGAATTGGCGGATACCTATTATTTCTATCTGAATGTGTTTAATATACCCTGTCCTTCCCAAGCATTCCTGTAAGCACACGCAGTTCATCCTTTTCAGCCTTCCTCGGTGACCAGGCTTGCAGTGTCCTATCTGGCCCTACAGTAAAGCTGGGTATCCACTCTCCCTGTAACCTGAGATCATTTTTTACCTTTTACCGATATATGCCTCTATGCGTATGAATGTTACCCTTGGACCTTAAATATCAAGTACCTGCCTTTCACTCCCACTGATAACCCTCTAACCTGTCCTACAAGCCAGGACTGCTCTAATTTATCTTGAAAATACTAAACACAGTGGGATCAATTCACAATTATCAAGTGGCTGCCACCCCCCTCACCATTTTGTGGTACTACTGCAGATTACATTAACTCTCATGGACTGCCAGATTTAAAGATTAGCATGAATTACATTTTACATGCTTTGTAAATGTTATTGTAGGAAATTCTTAGCTGTGACTGTATTTATCTGCTTGCTTATCCTATTTCTTTTGTATGTACCTGAAATTGCTGCCTGTAGTTAATAACCTTTGTATCATTTCATAGGCTAGTTTTTGTTTGTGCCAGGATATACCTGGGTCTTACCTAAATTGCTATTACTGTACAGCATATATTTCTTTTTCAAATTGCTTGTCATCACATTAAAGCATAGGCTATTTTTGTTTTTGTGCTAGGATATACCTGTGTCTTACCTAGATGTTTTTACTGTACAGCATCTTATAATTTTGTATTTTCATCACACCTAAACTCATTTGTTTTCTTTCTATTCCCTCCTAGCTCTCTACCTTCTTTCCCATACTAAGGGACCTGCTTGATCTTTCAAGACCCCTCCCTGCTTTTTTGTTACAACCATCCCAACGTCCAGCCAAGGAAACCTGTTGCCCATGCACATATATTGTGCTCCCAACTTCCATAAGGACTAAGAAAGTATGTTCCACCTTGGACCTACCTATTAAACTACATTATATATTTATTTAGAACTACCTAGCAATTAGAATAACTAAGCTAGACTACATTATATATTTATTTATAACTACCTAGCAACTAGAATATCTAAGCTAGTGAGCAGGGAAACCAGCAGCAAATATTTTCTCCTCTACACCCCAATAGCAAGTTGCTTCTTTTCACCCCCTTACCTACATTTATCTGCAACTCCTCTCTCTAGCTGTATCTAATACTATTACCTTCATCCACCATAATTTCTGCCCACTAGGTGGCAACAATTTCCTATCTAGAGTTACACCTTGTACTCTGCATTCCCTACTATCTGTTCTTAATACTTTTATAGCTCTTACCCCTTGATGAGCTGAAACTCCTCTTGCTACTAGGACCTATTCCTCTCACCACTATCCAGCTGTACTCTGTTTCTTCTCTTTATTTCACTATTACTCACTACCTCTCTCCTGCATTACCACACTCTACTTACCCAGTGACACCTCAGGAGTCTGCGGCTCCCTGATTGTCTCTGTAGACGCTCTCTTGCCTGCTATAACCCGCTCCGTTTGCCCTGCGGGCTCACTCCACTCCCCTACCCTACCCCCAATTCCCACCCACCCCCAGGGATCCTACCTTTATACTTACCAAGCCACTCCCTGCCATTCCTATCAAATCATCTTTCACCACTCTGTACAAACCTACCACTTATACAACCACTCACATACTAATAATCACTCTCCAATACCTCTTTCACACCCATTTAGTCCACACCCTCATTAACTCCAACCTCCTTCACCATGACCTTTACTTATACACTCATTTACATAAAACTGCCACTCCTCCTTTTACTACTATCTATCCTCTCTATTCCCTATACTCTCACTTACTACGAAAACCTACAATTCTCATCTTCTCACCAATCCCTTAAACAAACATTAATAATAAATCTTGAAATCCGTAGTCATTCTAACATAACATCCTCCTCATCCTATCTATCATCTAAATACCACAGAGTAGCTCATTTTACATTTACACATTTTAGGAAAGCACAACTTAACTACACTAAACCACTGAAGCATCCATATAGTCCTCACAAATATCCACTCCTTCATAGGGACATTCATCCCAACCCAGGACCCTATAACAACACCATAACACAACTCACCCCCCCCTTTCACTCCCAGTAATTCACTACTTATAGCTCATCTCAATATAAGAAGTGTTAACAATAAAGTTAGCCAACTGCACGCTCTACTAGATACTCACTCTTTTGATATCCTATGCTTAACTGAAACCTGGCTTAAACCAGTTACAAAAGACAATGAAATACTCCCACCTGGTTATAACATCCTGAGGTTAGACCAAACTACCAAAAAGGGTGGTGGGGTAGCAATACTGCACAAATCTGATTTACAGGTCTCTTCCATACAGGTACAACCCCCTCTAGAAACCAATGTGGAAATTCTTATTGCCAAACTCCAGCTCAATAATACTAAATCTATTAATATAATATGCTCCTACTTACCCCCAGGCAAAAACATTAGCATCATAGAAAGTATCGTCTGCTGGCTTTCTACATTCTTCCCTCAAGAAACCATAGTACTCGGTGATTTTAATATAGACTGGAACTCCTGTACCACTTTAGAACCCACAACCCATATAAACCTCTACGGCTTCTCTCAGACTATTACCACCCCCACTAGGATCCATAAACCCATAGGAAAAGAAAGTATATTAGACTGGATCTTAATAAACTGCCACTCTCTCTCTTACAAAGTAAGTGTCCTTCCTGATGATATTAGTGACCACTCACTAACCTACCTATGCAGACAAAAATCCTATATTCCAAATCAACCTACCTTTAAAATTACCCGCAACAAAAAAAATTTAATCCAGTCAGTTTTCAAACTGAGCTTCAAGCCTGTGACTGGTCACCCTTAAGGCACCTGCCAATTGACAAAGCAGTATCCCATTTTAACTCCACATTCCTACAAATTTTAGAATTCCATGCCCCCTCACGCTCCATAAGAACTAGATGCAAAGCAGCCCCATGGCTCACTAAAGAAACCAGACAACAAATCCTACAAAGAAACAAAATCTGGTCCAAATGGAGAAACACCAAAGACCCAATTGATCAGCAACACTTTAGACAACTAAGAAATGCAACCAAAAAATCAATACTTCAGGATAAAAAACACTATTTCTTCAAACTCCAACAAAATCACCATAGTCAACCCAAAAGCTTCTGGTCAGGCATAAATAAACTCTTACATCCAGGACTCTCTAAAACACTGACCCCATCTGGTCTCTCCCAGAACTCCCCAAATGAGATTGCTAATGCTTTTAACAGTTTTTTTACTGAAACTATCCAATCTCTAGCAAACTCCCTGCCACCTCTCAGCCCTACCCAATCACCCTCCCCCACTACCTTACCACCTACCTTTTACCTAAAACCTATTCCCACAGCCCTCATCTATACTCTGCTTCATAAGCTCAAACCCTGTACCCCCTCAGCCGATCTCCTACCACCTGAATACCTTCAAACTGCTGCTAAAGCTCTTGCCTACCCCATCTCTATTCTTATTAATAGAAACATAACTGAAGGCTCCATTCCTTCACTATGGAAAATCTCTCATATAATCCCACTTCATAAAGGAGGGAACTCAACTGAACTCTCTAACTTCCGGCCCATAGCCCTACTATCACCACTAGCCAAAATTATGGAAAAATGTATCCACCAACAAATTCTTGACCACACTCTCCAATATAACCTCCTAGCTGACTGTCAACATGGTTTTAGACCATTCCACAGTACCACCACTGCTCTCTTATCCTTTACAGACTGTATTAATAAACATCGTAACAATAACATGCTCTCCTCTGCACTACTCATTGATCTCTCAAAAGCTTTTGATATGGTCAACCATCAATTATTACTCAATACACTCACCTCATTCTCACTTGACACACAGGCATTACAGTGGTTCAAGTCCTATATGCACAATAGACAGCAAGCTGTTCTTTGGGATAATAATCTATCCAAGCATCTCCCTGTTACCCTTGGTGTCCCACAGGGATCTATCCTGGGACCTCTACTATTCTCCATATTCATTAATGACCTTTCTACTAATCTACCTCTACCTACCTGCATACAATACGCAGACGACTCCACTTTGATTTGTAAAGCAACCACCTTATCTGAACTCCAGGCCACCACCCAATCAGTTTTCAACCATGTTGAAAACTGGTTCCAACAACATCATCTCCTCCTTAATGTAAAAAAAAACAAGCTATTATTATTTACTCCAACTAACAAATCCACCCCACTAGATTTCTCCATTACCTCCATTGATGGTACAATCATAGCTCCTGACCCAACTACAAAACTCTTAGGTGTATTGATTGACCACAACCTCAACTTTGATGCTCATATTAATGCCACCATCAAAACTGTAAACAGAAAACTTGGATCCTTATATAGAATAAAACCTTTTCTTACACCAGAAGCCAGAACTACTATTGCCCAGACCCATCTGATCTCCACCCGCTTCTATGCCTCGCCAGTTTATACGAATCTTTCCAAAATCAACCTAAACAAACTGTCTACTTCGTATAACAATATTGCCAGGTTTGCTACTGGGTCCTCATTTAGAACACATCACTGTCTAAACCTAAAACTTCTAGGATGGCTTGAACTAAACAACCAGCTAAAATTTCAACAACTCTCCATTACTCATAAAATACTATATCAACCTAGTAAGACTCCTATTCTCAGTAGCCTTATCTCCCCCTACACAAACCTTTCTAACCTTCGCTCAGCAAATAAACTATTGGTTACCTCCCTGAAATCCCACAACAAGGCAGGTGATTCACTTTTCTCTAATTCTGTGGGGAAGGTTTGGAACATACTTCCCACTAATCTTACATCTCTCTCATCATTACCTCTCTTTAAAAATCAACTAAAAATTCACTTAAAATCACAATGGCTTTGTCCTTGTACTAACCCAGACTAACCCCCCCCCACCATTACCTTTTCTATATCTCTCCTCCTTACCCACTTTGAAGTATAACAGCAATTCCTCACTCTTCCCCTTCCTAGTATCTTATTCCCAGCATGCTATTACTGGGCATGCTCCTTACTACTTATTCATTCCTCTGTGAACTCTTATCTTCCCACCTCATACATAAACCTTTCTATTTCTTCCACTTTGACTATAATTACTTCCGCTTGTACTTACCCTCCAGATTTTTTCTCCTACTTCCCTGTCCTCTAAAATTTCACCATCTACCCTGTGTTTTACACCTTACATTACCTTTTTATTGACCTTTCATAACCTTTTTATAGCATTTTTAAAGACACATTCTTACCCTATATACTAATATTGAATGATCTATCCCTTTCTCTTGGTCATAATACTGCATTCTACCTTATTAACCTACTTCTCACAATCTGTTTATTTTTAGTTTCTATATAACCTAAGCTGATGGAGAAATTTTTATTTACTTTACATATTACATGTATCCTTTTTTGTATTGTGTTTCTTTTGTATTGTCTTGATTTTATCTAGTTTAATAGCGGAGCTTTTCTCCCCGGGCCTCTACTGAAAATGGACATATATCCAGCTGGACTAGCCCGGTCAACAAATGTAAAATAAAATAAAATAATAAATAAACTATAAGTAGAGCATGTACTGGCTGCACTCACTAAAGTAATGAACATGGTCTCAATAGGCCCCAATAACATTCCAGAATGCCCCCTGAATTGTCTAAAATATAACATATCAGCACCCCTGGAGTCATTTAACTATAGTCTTAAAAAGGCTTTGTGCCATATGAATGCAGGACTGCAATGGTCATCTCCCTTCATATGGGAGGACCTTCAACAGATCCTGGAAACTATAGCCTCATTAGCCTGACTAGTCTTTTTTGCAAAGCCATGGAAAGAATTCTCTTGGAAATTATGAAAGAGGACATAGGAGACCTCCAGACATTGGATCCATCTGACTTTGGCTTTGTCAAAGGAAGGCCATATTACTGAACATAGTGGATGTCTTTGAAAAGATTGCTAAGGCAATAGATGAGGGGAAATGGTGCATACTGCCTATCTAGAACTGGTAGAACATTTGATACAATACCCCACTAGAGCATTGTCAACACACTTATGGAACTACATATAAACCCTTTTTTAACTTGCTGGATAGCTAACTGGCTCATTGATAGGACTCAGGAGGTTAGTATCAGTGAGACCACCTCCACAAAGAGGCCAGTTACTCATGGAGTCCCCCAGGGCTCATGCTCTGGCCCACTCCTCTTTAGCATCTACTTCTCAGATGTCAACTCTAATGTCAAAGGTATCTGGCTAATGAAGTTTGCAGATGACTGCAAACTAGGGGCAGTCATTGAATACCCCAAGATGATAATATCCTTTTGGAAAACACAGACAAATGCTTGGTGCCAAAACCATGGATTAAAACGCAGTATGAAGAAATGTATTCTAGTACCTTTTGAGAATTTGGCCACCCTGGATAAATATGTCATCAATAAACACCTCTAAAAGTTAATTTACTAATCCGAGATCTAGGAACTCATGTAGATAGAAACCTAGCCTTTGACCAACATGTGTGCATGGTAGTAAGACAATCCTTGTATGTTGCTCAACTTAAAAGCAAGAAATCACATATAGGTGCAGAGAGGTCAGTGTACCACTGTACTCTGAGCTCATTAGACCCATCATGGAGTAGAATGCCCCCTTTGGTATGTACCTGACCAGACACATGCAGTACCTGGAACATATACAAAGTTTACTTATAAAAAAATACAGGGAGTAAACACAATGCCCTACACAGATCACCTAAGAGCCTTGTTTCTTTACTTGATATTGTAGAGATTTCTGAGATGTGATCTTTGCCTGGCATACAAGGCACCCCTGGATCCTGTCTTAATGAATCTTTTGCACATCCACAAAACAAACAAATTTAGAACTACTTGATTAAAAGACCTATATTTTACTTATGACATAAATGGACATGCTGGGGAGACAGATGTATTTTCAGAGATGTTACATTCTCTAAAACAGGCTCCACATTCATGTGACACAGAGTTCCTCCCTCTCTATATTTAAGCACAACTTGGACCAATGGATGTGTAATCAGAAATTCACCCATGATCTGGTGACTATGGCTCTGATGGACAGAGGAAGTCAGTAAATCACCCTCTAAATAAATTAAATTTGTGGGTCACATTTTGAATGCATGGCTAGGCTTATAAGTACCCTAGTGATTGTTAGCCTAATATACACCTATGAACATATAAACCTCTGAACATAAGACAATTTAATATATGTTATAACAATTTTTGTAATATAGTCATGAATGAAAACATCATTCTGTATTCTACAAAAAGAGTGATGATTTCTACCATTGGTGTGAGGCAATGTAGTGAAATTATACTTGTGCACTGAGATTCAGAAACATGTCATAAGGACTACTATGGTATTAGCAGGCTGTGCAATGTGGTACAAACATAGTTATCAGTTAAGAAGGAGGTATTTAACACCTCAGGTGATAACTAATTAATAAAATCTGTTGGTAGAAATGACAGTATTATCAAAGAGAAAGTTGTGCCATGAGTGCAGTTATAGAAACTTGAGCGGCAGTAATGTGTATATCTCATGTATGCATATATGCATGACCACACTCACAAAGTCACAATGCTACAGAGCTTCTACAAACCGCAATATGTGGCTCACAGCAAGCTCCCTATTTAGTTTATTCATTTAAATAAGGAGGAAATTGGGAGTTTATAAAAATCAGACAGGGGAAAAATAAGCAGAGGAATATAAATAAGGACACAGGCAAGCAAAGTACTGGCAAGAGAAGAGGGAGAAAAGGTTAGATTTTATTTTTGTACAGGTGCCCATTTTTGTTTTCAAGAAGGGTAGATGGGGAAGAATCCAAGGAGATGTCAGGTATGGAAACACTATATTGGCATGGAAGCAAGGGCAGGAAAACAGAAATAAAACACAGAAAAATACCAACAGGAAAGGTGCTGACAAAAAGGGGGTTTTGACAGTGGATAGACATGCTGACAGAGCAAGAATGGGTGGACAAGTGGTGATTTGGAGGACTGGACTACAAATGGTGGAGGGAAGTAATACACATGGAAGGAGAGCAATGTGATTGGGGATTGGGTAGGATCCTGGTTCCTGCCCATTTTGCCAGAGGTGGGAAACATGAAGAAGTCACTCACCACTGTGACTGCTCTCCCTGCTGTGTCTTGTGTCAAATGGCACACAAGACAGATCCAGGCAGCAGTGACACTCTTCTGGTCACATGAGGATGGTCTCCAGTTGTCCAATGCCAGCATCAAGCTAATGGCCCGCAAACTCTGTCATCACCTCTTCCAAGTCCTGCCAGCTAACAAAATTTGTCCTACTGGCAATATCACCACAGGTAGCAACGACATAACTTCCAGAGTCCATCCACCAGAGGTCATCAAGGATATACCTAGCTATTTTCCCATTGCTTGACTTTCAAAATTCAATTAAGAGGCAGGCCTGGAGACAAACAGTGAGCTAACAAGTGAAGGAAGGGCAGGATACCAGGGTTGGAATCAATGTCACACTACATGGACAGCTGACACTGCATAAAATATAACATATATGGAGAGAAATAAAAAGTAAACATCAAATACAAATATAAAAGTAGTAAAGCAACAAACAAAAAGAGAGACAGAAAAAAATGCTATCATGTGTGTGTAGATTATCAGATTTACAGGTACGTAGATGTGGACCAAACAGCTGCTTGGCATGCTATTATTTCATGGCATATATGAATGACTAGTTGTGGAATGTCATATTTCCCTAGTGGAAGGTGTGCATACAGGGGTACAGTAGCAGTAGCAGTTACCATGGAAGGGTGTGAAGCTAATGCCGGTATAGTGTGATTTCCACGATTCCATGGAAGGTATATGTGGGTGTGCCACTGTGGGCATATCATGTGTGATAGCAACTAAGAAAGGGAATGCAGACATAGGCAAAAGGAATACTTGACAATGTATCATACCTAAGGCAAGCAAGACACGGTCAGATGTTAGCATACAGTGGGCAAAGTTTTCTCCCACTTATTTTAATCTATGCATGCTAACATATTATTTTATAGAAAATTTATTTATAAACACTGGGATTCAGTAAACTCTGTGTAGGCTTTGCATGAAACCTACACAGAGGTTACGTGTGCACGGTGATGCGCAGTGTGCAGCAGCACATTACATATTCATGCCGCACACTGCATTTAATTGTAAATAAGCAAGGTTTTGTGGCTGGCAACAGTGTTGCTGGCCAGGAAACCATGTAAGCGAACATGGATAACACTTCTGTTTAAATCAGAGCACTGAAGGTCCACGGTTTTGCATGGAATGCCACAATGATCACCAGAGCTTCAGAGACAGATGAGGCTCTCAGTGCAAGACATCTGGACAAAGGCCAATGTAATGAAGGACAATGACACAGAAAGAAAGACATATTTAAAATATTTGCCCTATAGAAATGTGCTAGAATAACCAGGGGTTGTGTTGAGATACATATTCTGAAGCATTTGAAGTCTGAAACTTAAATGTATGTAATTATTGAGTCACATCAGTCATGAGATCATCCCAGTGATATAGCAGGAAACCACAAATTTGATAAAGAACACATCTGCACATTCTGTGAAAATCTGAATAGGTAAGATGTATGAATGTTAAGTATATCGGCCAAAGACAGTACAGAACAGTGTGTCTACAGTTCAGGGTATTGTGAAATCCAACTCCTGGCATTCTGTACTGACGTTGTGTAAATGATCTATAAGGGTACACGGACTGCCATGTAAAATAAACACTCAGGTGAAGTGTGTGCATTGAATAGGGACACAGATGAATTATAGGAATGAACACAGGAAAAGAGGACAGATGAAACTCCCACATGTACAGCAGAGGAGGGCATGTCAATAGAAGATGTTTGTAGCAGCAACACCAATCACATATCAATATGGTACAGTAGGGACTGCACAGTGAAAATGTGTATTATGTGACTGTCACACAAGGTGACTTAACAATGGGGAGAATGTCTGTGTGATAATTATTCTTAAACAAATAATGCAGAGGACACCTAGCAGGGATCTGACATGCAACTGGGGTAGGGTTCATATTGTGAAGCTGTGCAAACTGGATTGCCTGAATATGAGTGTAATCTCAGCAGAGGTCTCCAGCAAGTGGGATGTAGGTAAAGGCTCATGGACAACATTAAAAGGAACTGCAATCATGGCCAATATCAGAATAATATCACCAGTAATCCCATGTCTCTGACATAACAGATGTGATTTAGAGTGATCAGAGAAGATTCTGCACAAACACACTTGTACAACTATTATGATACTTCCACACTCTATGAGGATAAACACACACACTGTCCTGGCACTGTAACATCTGCTGGAGGTGTTAGGAGGGACATTGCTACACCTGTAGGCGGCACTATAAGCAATACAGATAGTTGACTGGTGTGCATGGCATATATATATATATATATATATATATATATATATTTATATATATACACATATATATATATATATATATATATATATATATATATATATATATATATATATATATATATATATATATATATATATATATATGTGTGTGTGTGTGTGTGTATATGTATATAGATATATATATATATATACATATATATATATATATATATATATATATGTATATATATATATATATATATATATATATATATATATATATATATATATATTTATATATAAAAATATAAATGGATTCATATCACTTCACTAAAAGACCATTTCGCTGACACCCATTTCACTGATACCAAATCACCTAAAGTTCATTTCACCTAAAACTCATATCACCAAAAACTCATTTCACTGACAAGTAGTACTCAGGCAAGTCAAAGGTATATGTCCTTTTCCCAACTGTAGTGCAATCCTGGTGTTAGTATATATAGTTAGGGGATGTGTTGGTGGCACAGCCCTCCCACCTAGTTGGGCTTTTACCAAATAATGCAAAAGAAAATCAGACAGCAGAAAACCAAATTAAGTGGGGGGGATACCCCCCCACACCCCCAATGTGGGGGGGCTGTGCCCCCCACCCCCCAACTATATATACTAACACCAGGATCGCACTATTGCACTGCAGTGGGGAAAAGGACATACATCTTTGACTTGCCTTAGAGTACTACTTGTCAGTGCAATGAGTTTTAGGTGAAATGAACTTTCAGTGAAATGAACTTTAGGTGATTTGGCCTCAGTGAAATGGGTGTTAGTGAAATGGTCTTTCAGTGAAGTGATACGAATCCATATATATATATATATATATATATATATATATATATATATAGATCTAGGACTTTTGATTGAAAGATCAAAATCCCAAATCCATTACTACCGAACACACTTTAACTTAAGTGCTTTCATCGAAAAAGCGCTTTCGTTAAAGTATGTTAAAAAGCATAAAATCTACTTGAATGCGGAAAGCCCCTGCACCCCCCACACCCCCCTATTTTAATATTCTCACTCCAAGGTCACACTACAGTGCGGAAAAGGGAATTTTCCCTTACCGCAGCATAGTACAACCAGAACAATAAGCATACTTACGCAAAAGTGCTGCTTCAGTGAACAGCACTTTCACGCAAGTATGCTCACCAAATTGGGATTCGGTGAAAGATGCAGTCGAGCATCTGTATGGATCCTAGATATATATATATATATATATATATATATATATATATATATATATATATTGTTCTTCTTCTTCTTTCGGCTTTTGCCGGTTAGGGGTCACCACAGCAGAACTCTGGTCCGCTAATGATTGGCAGTAGATTTTTACAGTGCAGAGGTGCCAGCTCGATGCCCAACCTTCAACCAAGGAATGCCCATTTATGTATGTCTTTCTAACGCCACTCGGCCATGGGGAGGACATGCAGACTCCACACAGAAGGCGCTCCAGCTGAGAATCAAACGGGATAACCTCTTGCTGTGAGGCGACAATGCTACTGCTGCACCACCGCGGCTTGTGTATAATATATATATATATATATATATATATATATATATAGATATACAATTCACTCTGTCATGAATGTATCCATGCCATTAATGTTGTTAAACACCTATGTATGTACTGTGTGCATCACCAGAACAGGTAGCATACATGCATCTGGTGTAACAACTTGATAGCAGTTCCACATCACCAGACAGTAATGTTTATGCCACAAAAAGAATACCTCGGTATGGCCAATAAGATGTGTGACAACTCACTGTGACAAAGGTGGTGCACTTCAGTTACACATCAGTGGAAGACGTGTAGGGAGGTACATGAAGAAGGGTGCATTGTACTCAGTTATTGGTGTGTTGAAGGCTGGGAACTATGGAGGTATTATGGCCCCTGATGTGGATTTCCTTTGCATACTCAGTACTTGTGTTGCATACAAAGGAGTAGTCACCACTGTGGCCACATGCTGGTGGATGTTCCACACCTTCTACCCCAGGACACAGGTAACATGCCTATTGGTCTGCTTATAGGATGTGATGTCCACATTATACTTGGGTTTTATGTTTGTTTCCCAGCTGTATCAAATCCCGAATCCCCCATGTTTTCTTGTCATTGCAGGTGTTGTCATGGCTGTGGCAGCAATCTTTGGTGTGTGTTGATAGTGTCTGTATTATCCTGATATCACAGCTGGATTCAATGTTTGCCCACAATCTGTAGTCCTTCAGGCAGATGTTTGGACACAGGATATGAATGTCATCTGTGATGTTCATTACTGAAGGGGGCTAGTAGACAGCCCTGATGTATAGACCAGATCACTGAACCTGAGATACAGGTCACTTCACACATTTCTTCATACTTAGTTGCCACGTATGTGACCCACTGTTCTACCCACTTGGTGATATAGCTGTTTATGGCCACATCTGACAGCATTGCTTGAATACCTCAGTGTGGATTTGTGTCAAACATCTTGGCCTGGTTAGGTTCAACAGGATGATAGTGTTGTCATCATGCATGCCCTCAATAACCTCATTGAAGATATCTTTCAGATGTAACAGTCATGATGTAGCATTAACAACTCACACAGGTCTGCTGCAAACAGCTGGGATATTACTAGTGTCCATTTAGAAAAGGTCCATGATGACATATTGGTCTACCTCAGAGTCGAGGAAAGTTAGGATATGTCTGTACATGCATGGATCAGGTGTTGCCCCCGCCCAACTTGGATGCATGTTGATGTACATCCTTCTATGGGAACACAGCCCATGTGGACGGTATTTTGAAGTGTGTATTTGACCATATCAGGAAGCTGTATGTGCTGACTCATGCTGTACGTGATTTGTGATGTTGTCACAGCCCATTGTTTCTATCTGATAGACCTGGTAAAGGTAAGATGGTAAGACAGTGCATGCTGCCTATCTTGGTCTGGCCTAAGGCTTTGACAGAATCCCCCACTCAGGTATTATTGAGAAACTTTCTCAGCTGTGGATTAACCCTGATATCACTAGATGGGTAGCCAATTGGATTACTGACATAGCACATTCTGTGAAAGTTGGTGAGTCACCCTGTATCAGTACACTTGCCACCATTGTTGTATTCCAGGGATCTGTGCTTGGCCCTTTCATGTCTGGAATCTATTTCTTGACAGTTCAGGTTAAATATATGGCCTTTGGTTTACCAAGTCTGCTGATTCTTGCATATTGTGTGCAATCACTGAGTTCACCAATGATGATAACATAGTATAGGAGGAGTTAACACAGACAAATGATTGGGGACAAAGCCACAAGATCTACAGATAAATGCAGAAATTTGTCTTTATTTTGTCCTTCTGAAAAGTGGAATGCCATGCTAATTACAACATTGACAGCAGTCCTGCTATGCTAAAACTCAGTGATGCAAGCACTGGGACCACTTAGCCAGCAATATGAACTTCAACCACCAAGTGTCCACACTGGTATTGAAAGTCTATGTTGTGCACATCATAAGTCACACCATCATATTCAGATGTTAGGATTGTCTGATAGCACTGCACTCAAACCTCATCAGAACACTAAGAGTATAATGCTGTCTTTGGCAGGTACCTCACCAGACACGTGCAGCAGCTGGAGAGACCACAGCGGTTTCTCACCAAGAAAACACAGGGCCTTCAAACCATACCATGATGTATGTGGGTAGGCTGAAATCTGTGTCACTGTAATCTGTATCGATTAGGATGATGTGACATCTGCCTGGCCTTCAGACCAGTCTCTGACCCTACCCTGGTGGGAATAGTACATATCCACAAAACAGATATAGCTGATGACATCAGCAGTGTCTGTTGAGGAGAATATGGTAATAACAATGTCCCACATGCTGAAATTAAAGGCTATATGTAATGTCATGCAAGAGCACACACACACACAACACACACACACACACACACACACACACACACACACACACACAGTTGATACTAGTGAGAATAGAACCCCTACCTATTTAAGTACACAGACAGACTTGCAGACCTCTGTATTTAAGACAAGTGCCACAGCTCAAGTCTGGCCTGGAGTATTTCAGACAACATTTTATAGGTGATGGCATCAGCAGTGTCTGTTAAGGAGAATATGGCAATAACAGTGTCCCACATGCTGGTGTAAAGCCCTTCGGTAATGTCAAGCAAAAGCGCAAACACACACACCCAGTTGACTGCAGTGAGAACAGAACCCCTACCTAAGTACACAGACTATAGGCCTCAGTAATTTATGTAAGCGTCATGGTGTAAGTCTGACTTTTACATGACTGCAGATGAACGTATAGTGGATGCCATCAGCAGGACTTGTTGGAGAGAATATTTTGGGAGGCCTGGATAAACTGAAAGTGTATACATGTGCAAGCATCAAAATACTGTAAATCCATGGGATTAGAGGGGTAAGTGTAGGATACACACTTCTGCTCTTCTTGCTAGACACACTCTTCTTGCTTGACTGCAGGGAGAACATAACCCCTACCTGCAGAAGTACACAGACTACAGAACTCAGTAACTTATACAAGTACTACGGCACAAGTCTGACTTTAATAAGACTGCAGGTCAACTTTCAGTGGATGACATGAACAGGGCATTTTGGAGAGAAGATGTTTGGAGGCCTGCATCAGTTCATAGCTTCATAGATTTATAGGAGGTTACTAGTCTAATTGCCCTAGTTTGTTTATAAGCCTAGTCATGTAAAAACACAAGTACCCTTATTGACCATAAACTCACACAGACTCTGCGACAGTTTGCTGTGAGGGAAAGGTTAGTTTGTTTTTTTATTTCTTGTATTTTGTATTACGTCATTGCCTTTTTCTGTTTTATATACTGTGATTTGTTTTTACACTGTGTTTTACTTGTATTCTGCTTTTAACTGCATATTAAAACTTGAAAAGAGACCACAGCTCTGTCTCTTGTGAGTCAGACAGCAATTAGAATATACATTTTTTACACCATCCCACACTATTACTGTTATGTTCTTAAACACCACTGTCTTTCTATTTGCCTGCCCCTTATGTTAATTTGACCACATATATCGTTTCCTCTCTGCTTTTGCTAGTTGGTGCGAGTAAGCACACAATTATCATTTTATGAACTCACTCCCCTTCAACTATTTAAATTTATTGACAATCCTACTGTATTCCATAGTACCAGAATATAAAAGTGTCCACCCCTTTCATAGGTTCATAGGTTCATAGCCATGTACTAGGCTAATGTCCCTGGAGCCTATATAAGCCTAGCCCAAGAAGATTCCCTGGCATCATGCCACCCAAAGTTAGCTCCCAGTGCCCCTGTCAAGCAAGGCCACTGAAGTGATCCCTGGGGTGAACTTCCTATTCCCCATCCACTCAAGATTTCTCTTAAAGAGGGCCAGTGAAGTGTTCAATCTATCTTGCTCTTTTAAAAATAGTGGCTGCCCACTAAAACTTAACTTTTTAGACAAGTTACCCACTTTCATATCTAACTGCTTAGTGCACACTGTAGTGTTTAGGCTAAACTATTTTTTTTTCATCTTACCTTTAAGCATCTACTGCAAGACCATCAGTTATTGGAGAGCCCACATTTTGCCTCTCAGTGGTCATCTTGGGATTAGTGCTTCTGTTTTCTCCTGGTGAGAGAAGGAGTACAGGAACATTATTTCATGGAGACTGCTGATCACCAGAAAGCTTAATAACTGCTTTATGGGTGACAGTTTGGAATCTGTGCTTATATTCTGATCCTGGTGAGAGTAGTAACAGAGTGCATTGATTCCTGACTCTTTCTGGTTGGAGAGTGAGTATCTGTGCTTAACGGTTACCTATTGTATTCTTGAAAGCTGAAAATGTCGAATCTGACATTGTCAACATGAGAATAGCGAAAGTGCAGAATGTCGAACGGGTAAATGGAAATCTCCTTAAGGGGAGATTTCCATTTACTTCAATGTAGTGTGGTCTTGGAGTTGGTATATTTAAGTAGCGGGGGTGTGGGGGGGTGCATCCCCCCATGTGGGGGGCTTTCCCCCTGCCTATACCCTTTAGATTTTCTTTTTTTATTTATTTTTTTTCTGAACATTCGAAATTTCAATGGTTCGATCATTAAAGGTTGACCTTTAGTGATTCAAACCATTAAACTTTTGATGTTCTAATACAGACCCATACTTAACATTCCTGATTGGTCTGGTTGCTATTCAAGGCCTCTACCAGAAAATGGCTACTTCTCATCTTGGTATTGGTGCTAACATTTTGCTTCTGGTGAGAGAAGAAGCAAAGGAGTATTGTATCCCAACAGAGTGAAGCTGTGGTGAGACCAGCATTAGTAGCAGCCAGGCAGTAGCCATTCATGTGACTCCCCTCTTTTCATCATTCTTGACAAGCTAAGTCTTTGTTTTCAGTAAGTGTTGCTTGATTTGTTTCTAACTTCAGAATGTCTGCCTAAATACTTCATTCTTAAAGTTTCAGGGTGTACATATTAGTTTCCCCTCAAGTGTTTGGCAGTGCTCTGTACAGACTCAGACACCTTGAGTGACATTTTTCCTGTAAAAGCACAAGTGACATTTCTCCAATATCTAGTAGCACACAGGACAACTAGTTTGCAGTGACAATCACTATCCACATAGATGAAAACCAGATACTCCTGACAGTGATTGATATTCTCAGTCCAACAGTCTAATCAATAAAAAATGGTCTGCTGCCATGGATATGAACTTTTCTACTGTCTTCATTACTGGCTTGGTGGATATGGGCATCCTGAGGCAATGTAGAAATCGCCTCATGTTTACTGACAACCAGTTAATTCTCAAACAAAATGATACAGTATGTGAGGGATGTATTTACACAATGTCACTGGAGGCAAAGCTCTCATATAAAACTACTCCTAATGTCAATAAGGTTGTCAGGAGTACACATGCTGCATCCATCATGCACAATTCAAAGCAGACATACAGACCCACATATACTGAGGCACTTAAATATAACCTTCCTAAACCACAAAGACCTCCTAGACAAAGTACACATAAGAAATACCCTCAACAGCCGCAAATGCACTCTTTCAAAACAACACCCACATCAACACATAGAGCTACATCTCATGGAGCCTCTACCTCTAAGCCCATAAGGGAAGTCACCATGCAGTCCAATATTCTAGTCATTGGAGACTCCATTGTGAGACACACTGATATCCCTCTCACCAGGCTGAGTAAGGAGAAAGTTACTGTCAGTTACTTATCAGGGGCTAGGATCTGCCACATTACGCATTCACTCAGGTCATTGGATCACAATTACCAATATGACTCAATCATAGTCCATGTGGGAGTAAATGACCTGAGATATACCTCCTTAGACTATATAAAGAGAGACATCATAGAGCTTTTGGAATATGTGTCTCAGCCTGGTATGAGCCAAGCATTGAGCAGCATTTTACCTTCTCCAAGTATGATGCCACAATACCTTCTATAGCTATGTCAAGAATCTAAATGGCAATGCTCAGATCTGCTCTGAGCTACAACAGAATGGTATTAAATATACTGATCCCAAGGATATTGCCAATATCCTAGCAGATCGATTTAGTGCCAACTTCACCCCCCTCTCTCACCCCTTAAAGGGCCAATCTCAATACCAAAAGATTGCCAAATTCTGGTAATCACGGCCACACAGGTAGAAACCACACTCTCCAAAGCTAAGAATACAGCATCCATGGGACCAGATGACATCCCGGGCTGTGTTCTACATGAACTACAAAATGAATTGGCACCTTACCTAAGTGTCATGTTTAATCATGGCCTCACCTCAAGCTTCATGCCCACTGAGTGGCGCACAGCTACAGTTATCCCACTCCACAAGGGGGGGGCTCTATCTTGGATCTCAAGAACTACCATCCCATCAGTCTGATGAGCCTGATCTGCAAGGGAATGGAACGCATTATCATGGAACTTAAAACCAGACATTAGCAACCTTCAAACATTAGACCCCACGCAGTTTGGGTTTGTGAAGGGCCAATCTTGTCTCTTGAACCTGATTGACTTCTTCGAATCGGTCTCCTGAGCTAGGAATGAGGGTAAGGTGGTCCCACATAGCCTATCTGGACCTTGCCAAGCCTTCTACACCATCTCCCACTCTGGAATCATAGATAAACTTACTAAGCTGGGTATAAATCCCTATGTCACTTGATGGGTTGCCAACTGGCTTACTGACAGAACCCAGACTGTAAAAGTAGCCAACTCCAAATCCAGCTCCAGACAAGTGACAAGTGGAGTACCTCAGGGTTCAGTCCTGGGACCATTCTTATTTGGCATCTACTTCTCTGAAGTACAGGCAAACACTAAGGGACTCTGGCTAACAAAGTTCATGGATGACTGCAAACTGGGATCCATTATTGAATCCCCAAATGATGTGGATATTCTACAAAGGGGCCTTACAGAAACAGATGTTTGGTGCCAGAGCCATGGGCTCAAGCTTAATACCAAGAAATGGATAGTTATCCCCTTTGGGAAAAACCATGTACCCATGAATTACCACATAGGTGGCAGTACACTAAACACCGAAAGTGTGATGACAGACTTAGGGACACAGGTGGACATTGGTCTCACCTTCGATAACCACATCACCACAACAGTCAGGAAATCCTTCTATGTGGCACACCTCATCACTAAGTGCTTTTCATCCAGACAAAAGGAGGTCATTGTCCCACTGTACACATCCCTCATTAGACCCATTATAGAGTACAACACCCCATTTGGTATGTACCTCACAAGACATGTGCAACAACTGGAAAGGCCGCAGAAATACCTCACTAAAAGAATCACAGGCCTAAAGCAGATGACCTATGCTGACCATCTAAAAAAACTCCAGCTATACTCTGTGACATATCATCTACTCAGAGGTGATCTCTGCTTAACATACAAGGCCATGTCAAACTCTGAGTTGTTGGACATGCTCCACTTAAATAAATTCCAATTCCTCAGAGCCACACACTCCAGGGATCTAAACTTTGTCATCACAATGAACAAAACATGCTGGAGGGATAGGTTCCTGACCCAGAGACTCCCCATTCTCTGGAATAGACTGCCCATACATGTCAAGCAGAGAGCTTCCTTGGCCCTCTTCAAAAGGATCCTTGACAATTGGATGGGATATAGGAAATTCACCCCAGGGATCATGTCAGTCGCCCTGCTAGACAGGGGTCCAGGGAGTACATATTGTGGGAAGAAATATCCAGGGAATTGTTATGGCTAGGCTTGTATAGGCCCTATGTCCGATAGCCTAGTACCAACCTATGAACCTATGAACAAAAGATGATTGGCTTTAATAATTGGCTTAGTTTCTGGTGTCATTCTAAGGGGGTGCAATATTTGTCAGCATAGAAGGAGATGGTCAATAGACCACGCGGTTTTGCTAGGGATGGTCTGCACACCTCCAGTCTAGGGCTTCAAATATTAGCTAAAACATTGACTTACCTCATAGTGCCTTTTTAGGCAATACCAAACTGAAAGTACTTCTGACATAGCAAATCAAAACCAAGAAAATCTAAAGGTATTATTGTTCAATGCTAGGAGCCTAAACAAAAAACTCCACTCCCTGGAAGCTCTCTTGACCATAGATAATGCTGATGTCTGTGCGGTCTCAGAGGCATGGTTTAAAGCAGGGGGCAGCATACCAACAGTGCAGGGTTATAATGCATTCCACACATTTAGACCAGCTACTTCACAGGCAGGGACTAAACGTGGAGGTGTATCTATTTACATCAAAAATAAATATACTTTAAGGCTAATCAAACAGGACAATGCACTTGACCTGTTCCATGTTCAAATCACCATGGGTAAATTCCAATACCACTTCCTTGCAAGCTATAGGTCCCCCTCTATGACTCAGGAAACACATACCATGTATTTAAACTTATTAGAAACACTAACCATCCAACCCAATACCATATTCATCAGTGACTTTAATTACCCCACTATTAACTGGGAATCTTATACGACATCAAATGTACACATACAGAGATTCCTGGATTTTTTCCATAGGTTCATAGGTATGTGCTAGGCTATTGGCCCTAGGGCCTATATAAGCCTAGCCAAATGAGGTTCCCTTGCTTTCGCCATCCAAGAAAATTATTTTCCTGTGCCCCTATTGAGCAGTGCCACAGCAATGATCCCAGGGTGAATTTCCTGTTTCCCATCCAATTGTCAAGATTTCTCTTAAAAAGGGCTAATGAGGAGCTTTGTTGACGTATATGGGTAGCCTGTTCCAGAGCATGGGAAGTCTTTGGGACAGGAATCTATCCCTCCAGCATGTTCTGTTTATTGTGGTGACAAGGTTTAGGTCCATAGAGCATGTGGCTCAGAGAGATTGGGATTTCTTTAAGTGTAGCATGTCCATAAGATCTAGGTTAGACATGGCTTTGTATGTTAGGCAGAGGTTGCCTCTCAGTAGGCAATATGCGATGGAGTAGAGCAGAATTTTTTTGAGACGGTCTGCGTATGGCATCTGTTTGAGGGTGGTAATTCCCCTAGTGAGGTATTTCTGTGGCTATTCTAGTTGTTGCAGATGTCTTGAGAGGTACATGCCAAATGGGGCATTGTACTCTATAATGAGTTTGATGAGGGATGAGTAGAGAGGAACGATGACCTCTCTTTTTCTGGAAGCGAACCCCTTTGTGATGAGGTGTGCCACGTAGAAGGATTTCCTGACTACTGTGGCGACGTGATTTTCAAAGGAGAGACTACTGTCCACCTGTGCCCCAAGGTCTCTTATCACACTTTCAGTGTTTAGCAGGCTACCGCCTATGTGGTAGTTCATGGGTATGGTGTTTTTCCCAAAGGGGATGACAATGCACTTCTTGGGACTGAGCTTTAGGCCATGACTTTGACACCAAGCATCAGTCTCAATGAGGCTTCTTTGTAGAATGTCCACATCCTTAGCTGAATCTATTATGGCTCCTAGTTTGCAGTAATCTGTGAATTTTGTTAGCTAAAGAGCAGCTGTATTAGCCTGAACTTCAGAGAAGTAGATACCGAACAGGAGAGGACCCAGGACCGAACCCTGTGGTACTCCATTTGTCACTGGTCTGAAGTCAGATTTGGAGTCGGCTACTTTCACTGTGTGGGTTCTGTCAGTGAGCCAGTTGTCCACCCATCTTGTGACATATGGATTTATGACTATTCCACTGAGTTTATCTATAATACCAGAATGGGGGATGGTGTCAAAAGCCTCGGTGAGGTCAAGATAGGCTGTGTGTGCCACCTTACCCTCATCTACGGCTCTGGTGACTGCTTCGAAGAAGTCAGTCAGGTTTAGGAGGCATGATCTACCTTTTACAAACCCAAACTGAGTGGGGTCCAGAGTTTGGAGGTTACCTATGTCTTTGTTTATAAGCTCCAGGATGATGCGTTCCATGGCCTTGCAGACCAGGCTCATCAGGCTAATGGGGCAGTAGTTCCCAGGGTCAGTGGTGGCATCCCCTTTGTGGAGTGGGATAATCATCACTGTGTGCCATCCCATAGGCACAAAGCCTGAAGTGAGGCTATGGTTGAACATGGTACTTAGGTGGGGTGATAGTTCATTCTGTAGTTCATGCAGAAGGCAGCCTGGGATCGTGTCAGGTCCCATGGATGCTGTGTTCTTGGCTTTGGAGAGTGCAGTCTTACCTGTGTGTCCATGATTACAAGGACTTTGCAATCTTCCGGTATGGAGATGAGCCCTTTGGGGGATGGGGGGTTAATGTTTGCACTGAACCTGTCTGCCAGGATATTGGCAATATCAGTTGGTTCAGTAAATGTAGTGCCATTGTGTTGTAGTTCTGAGCAGATCTGAGTGTTGCCATTGAGATTCTTGACATAGCTGTAGAAAACTTTGTGGTTGTCTTTGGAATCCATGGTGATTTTATTTTCATAACTAGCTTTGGAGGATTTTATGAGGAATCTCAGCTTCTTGCTGAGGCTGACAAGGAAGCTCCTGCAATCATGGGATTTTACTCTTTTTTGCAACAGTTTCTTCCTTCTGTAGTAGAGTTTGTTTATGGCAGGGGACCACCAGATTGGCTTCCTTTTTTTGGGAGCATAGCATCTTGGTTCTGTTGGGGATGGTACGGTCCATGCACTCATGTATGTGCTTATACAGTGCCTTTGTATATGATTCAGCAGTTGTGTCTCTGTTTTCCATCTGTGTGGGTGATGTGAAGTTGGCCACTTCTGGTGTAACAAGCATGAAGTTGGCTTTGTAGAAATTTTTTACGGTGCTTTCCTTAATGGGGGGTGGGGGCAGGATATGGATGCCTAGGGTGATTAGTTTGTGGTTGGAACTGAATAGCGAGGAGTTGACCTCTGGTGTGGATTATCTGTTACCCATATTGGTAATGACCAGGTCCAGGATGTTGCTGCCCCTGGTAGGGGTATGAACAAGCTGATCCAAGGCATTGGAAATGATGAATTCCCGAAAAGTTTGGGCAGATGAGTTAGTACATGAGTAGTTTTCCCAGTTGATGGTGGGGTAATTGAAATCTCCCAATATTAGGGTACTGGACTGTACCTTATTATTATCAAGTATATTGAGAAACATGGAGTGGGTGTCCTGGGGCATGGCAGGGGATCTGTAACAAGCTACAACCTGAATTGTTGTCTTGCCCAGTGTTAATTGTACTTGGATAATTTTGGATGCATTATGTTGAGCAACTAGCCTGGAGGTGTGGATATCCTTTATGAATATGAACACACCTCCTCCTTTAGTGTTTCAGTCCAGGTTAGGTGGCAGAAAGGTGTGGTAAGAATTGTAGCTTAGTAATGCAGGTGTGCTCTCTGGAGCCTTAATCCAGATCTCTGTCACTGCACAGATGTCGATGTTCTCCATCTTAAGGAGTGCCTCGAGTGAGTGCATTTTGAGGTTTAGACTTCTAACATTGAGTAGCATTACCCTTAGATTTCACTTGTTTGTATCTACTATGGTGGTGCATTTGATGTTTGAGCCTTGCCTAAAAAAGGCACTATAGGGGCGGCAAGAGCCCTAGCCAGCATCCAGAATTCAAGAGGTGACAGGTGCAAGCCATCTCTGGCAAAGCATCGTGGCCTGCCGATCATGTCATCTCAGGCAGACAGATACTGGAGCCTCTTGGAATGACACCAGAAGTTTAGCCAATTGTTGAAGTCAATCATTTTGTCCTTGTACTGTGGTATCATTCTGGGTGATTGCAGGATGCTAATCAGAGTTAGTGTCATACCTGCCTGGGCCACATGGTCAGAGAGCTCCTCCATGTCTCTTTTCATGTAGTCCAGGGAGGTATGTCTCACTCCAACATGGACAATAACAGAGTCATATTTGTACTTGTTGTGGAGTGACCTGAGTACGTGCATTATATGGTGCATCCTGGCATGCAACAGGCAGCTGACAGTGGCATTCTCCTTGTTTAGCCAATGACTAGTGTGTTGGGTACATTGTTTTGTTGTTTGTAAACACAAACTCCCTGGACAAGATAGTCAATACACCAAACAGGGCTGCAACCATACTGGATCTGATCCTCAGTAATATGGGAGGGTGCTGCACACCCCGTACTGTAATGCTTTCCCTGGAAATGGTCTCCTTTGAAAATAAATAAAACCTGGATCTCCCTGGAAATGGTCTCCTTTGAAAATAAATAAAACCTGGATCTCCAGCTAAACCTGGAATATTCAGGAACTATTTTAAGGCTATCCTCCTGCTATTAAGTGAGAACCTGGCAACATTTCAAACCCTATAAACCCTGAGAACACTTCTGCCTAAGCAGAACTGTACACAGAAACCCTGTACAAGCATGTTAGTAGCTGTATAGAGGCAGCCGTGTCCAACATGAAGAAGTACAGAACTAACTCAAAAAACAAGCCACCTTGGTGGAATCACAAAATTAATCGGAAGTATAACAGGATGAAGAAAATCATGGCAAATGTTAGGAGGTGCAGCACTCAGAAGGATAAAAGCACTCTCATTAAACTAAACAAATAACTCAGAGGACAAATAAAGTCTACCAAAGCCAAATCTGAGGCTATGTTTGGCCTCCCATGCCAAGGACAACCATAAAGCATTCTTTAGCTATGTCTGCAACCTCAAAGGCAATACTTATTTTATTTATTTATTTTACATTTGTTTACCGGGCTAGTCTAACTGGATACATGTCCATTTTCAGTAGAGGCCCGGGGAGAAAAGCTCCTAGGTAAATACAGCTAAATTAACAAATTTCTGTGAGTCAAGCATATACGCAAAATCAATACAAAAAATACAAGCAAAAACAGACTGATTTACAGGATAAATTCTAACAATTCAAAGTAAATTGTCAGTATAGAATTCACTCTTAACAGTAGATGCAGTTCATATTTACCAAAAAACAAAAAAAAACATTTTTTTTTTTTTTTTTTTTTTTTTTTTTCCTGAAGGAAAAGAAGGGGAAGATCAGAGTTTAGGGTGACTATAGAGCTAGTCAGGTTTGGAACAGTAACATAGCCAGTGAGATTTGAGATATACTTTCAGATTGTTTTTGAAAATGGATAGTGAGGGAAGTGTAGAAATGTCATTTGGTAAAAGATTCCAGGCTTTCCCTACTGTATTAGAAAAAAGAGTCTCACCGGCCTTGTTATTTGTTTTGGTAGAACTAGCTAAGAGTTTATGTGAAGACCTAAGGGAATCTAGGTTCTTGTAGGGAGTGATTAGTGTGGATAGAGCTGGTGTTTTGGATGGTGTGTAAAGGGTTTTGTGAGCTATAGTTAGTTGATTGAATTTGATTAGGTTCTGTAGTTCAAGCCAGCCTAGCTGTTTTAAATTGAGGCAATGATGGGTTCGAAATGGGTTTCCTGTGGCAAATCTGGCGATGTTATTATAGGACCTTTCCAGTTTGCTGAGGTTGTGTATAGATAGTTTAGTAAAGATGGGTGAGGCATATAGAAGAGGAGATATTAGATGTGTGTGTGCTATTATTGTACGAGCAGAGGGTAGGAGAAAAGATTTAATCTGATACAGGGAGCCCAATTTTTTATTAACTGATTTTATAGTATTGTTTATATGTATATCGAAGTTTAGTTTATTGTCGATGGTGACTCCTAGTAGTTTAGTTGTAGCTTCAGGAGATATAATAGTCTTGTTGATAGAAGTGACTGTGAAATCCAATGGGGGGTATTTGCTGGTGGGAGAGAATAGAAGGAGTTTAGTCTTTTGGGGTTTAAGAAGGCATCTGTGAGTAAACCATTTCTCTACTGTGTTGAAGACTTGTTGTGTAAGGTATAGGAGGTCTGAAGAGGATAAGGCTGAGCATATAAGTGTAGAATCATCTGCATATTGTATACATGAGGCTTGAGGGATGGCTAGGTGGAGGTCATTGATGAAAATGGAAAGAGTAGAGGTCCAAGGATGGATCCTTGGGGGACACCGAGGTTGACTGGTAAGTGGGTAGAGAGGGACTTGTGCCATAGTACTGCCTGCTGTCTATTGTCAAGGTAGGACTGGAACCACTGTATGGAGGATGTATCAAGTGATAGGGATTTTATTATGGTAATGAGAATTTGGTGATTCACCATGTCAAAGGCTTTAGATAAGTCAATGAATAGGGCAGAAGAGAGTTTGTTTAGACTACGGTGTTTGTTGATAGTATCTGTAAAGGAGAGAAGGGCAGTGGAGGTACTATGTGAAGGTCTAAAACCATGCTGGCAGTTAGCTAGAAGGTTATTTTGTGTTAAGTGTTGAAGCAGTTGTTTGTGGATGCATTTTTCCATAATCTTAGCTAGAGGTGAGAGGAGGGCAATAGGTCGATAATTGGAAGCTCGGTAGATTGGCCACCTTTGTGGAGGATAATATGGGAGATTTTCCATATAGAAGGGATATAGCTTTCAGTAATGGTTCTGTTGATCAGGATTGATATTGGGAGGGCAATGGCTTTAGCAGCTAGTTGCAGAAATTCTGCAGGTAGTTGGTCTGCTGAGGAGAGCATGGTTTCAATTTCTGAAGGAGGGTAAGCACATATGATGTAGGGACGGGGTGAAGTTGAAAGGAGGGAGAACAGTTTGTTTTTTTAGTAGGTAAAGTGAAGTTCTGAGGTGAGAGCTGGCTAGCTAGTGTTTGTATAGTGTTAGTGAAGAATGTGTTAAAATCATTAGCTATATTTATTGAAGTTTTGTGTTCAGTATTTTGAGGGCTAGGAGTGGTCGATTTTCCTGGGTGGAGTAGTTGATTGATGCTGGACCAGAACTTTTGTGGTTTGGAGTGATTCACTTGTTGGGATAGTAGGTAGTAGTTTTTATCTAATATTACAGCTTTTTTGGTTTGGTTTCTTAGTTGTCTGAAGGTTTGTTGGTGGATGGGACTTTGAGTCTTTTTCCATATTATCCATTGTTTGTTTCTATCTTTGATTTTTTTGTTTGGTTTCTTTAGAGAGCCATGGTGCATGTTTGGTTTTGTTCTAATTTGTCTGGTTGGGGCATGGTGGTTCAGGATGGTAAGGAAGTTGGTGTTAAAGTAAGTACGGCTTCATCTAAGGATAAAGTTTGTAGTGGTGACCAGTTACATGCTTTTAGTTCCATCTGGAATAGTTCAGAGTTAAAGTTCTTTTGGATCTGATGCTTATTGTGGATGTGGGAGAGGGACAGCTAGTTTTATGTCTGATTATATAGGTAAGGGAGGTCACTTAAATCATCTGGGAGAGTTCCTGATTCATAAGTATGGGGAAGTCGGTTAATCAGAATCCAGTCTAAAGGCTAGATTTCTTATTGGATTTATTTGTCCTGGTAGGAGGTGATAGTTTGGGAATACCCATATAGGTTTATGTGGTTGGAAGGGAGGTTACTGCAGAAGGAGGTCCAGTCTATATTTGTATCACCTAGGATTATTGTTTCTTGAGGTAGGTTTTGGGATAGCCAGGAGAGAATAGATTCCATAGTTGCTATGTTGTTACCAGGGGGTATGTACAGACAGATGATATAGATAGATTTGGAATTGTTAATAAGGAGTTTAGAGATAAGAATTTCTGCACTGGAGTCTAGAGGTAGTTTGAGGTCATAGGTGGTTACATGTAGGTGAGGTTTATATAGGATAGCAACTCCTCCACCTCTTTTGGAAGTTCGGTCAAGTCTTAGGATATTATATCCCGGTGGGATGATCTGATTGTCTTTGGTTGTAGGTTTTAACCAAGTTTCTGTTAAGCATAGAATATCAAAGGAGTAGATTTCAGTCAGGGCTTGTAATTGGGTAATTTTATTGTTTATGCTCATTATATTAAGATGAGCAATAGTAAGGGAGTTAGATTGTTTGGAAAATATATGGGTAGGATACTTTTGGAGTTGAGGGATGAAGAAGGAGAAGTTAAAGGCCCTGGGTTAGGGTGGATGTCATCTTTTAAAGAGAGTAGTATGTTTAGAAAGTAATGGTAGTGGATTCTACTGTAATGAAATAGACATTTCCTGGGATTGAGGTTATTATATTTTGTGTGTTGTGTTCGATGAAATTTAGGAAGTATGTATTTAGAAGAGAATGTGATATTAGCATGTGTAAGTTGTGTGTGTGAGTTTAGTGTGATTGTTTCTGTTTTGGGATAATATAGCAGTGGGTCAAGTGGGTTTTCAAGGAAGGTGAGTAGATGAGTGAGCATTAAGGAAGGTAGTAGTAATAGTATAAGTAATAGTGAGATAAAGGGTGGGATGTTTTGATTCATCATTGTAAGAGTATTAGTTGGTAATAAGAAGGTGGAAGCTTAGACAGTATTAGGAGGAGAAGGGAATACACAGCGCTCATTGCAAATGGAGCCATCTATACTGAGCCAAAAGATACAGAAATCCTCCTGGCTGATAAATTCAGCTCCAACTTAACTCCTTTCTCCCCATCAACTTTAACTCAGGAAATATCATCAAATATAACTCTCCCTACTATCACTAGAGAACAGATCCTTAATGGTCTCTCTAAGACCAAGAACACTGCATCAATGGGCCCAGACAATATTCTAGAATGCCTTCTAAATAGCATGAAACATGACCTATCATGGCCTCTGAAATTACTATTTAACTGTAGCCTCCAAACAGGCTTCATGCCTCAAGAATAGAGAAAGGTAACAGTCATCCCTTTGCACAAAGGTGGGCCATCTACAGACCCTGGAAACTACAGACCCATAAGTCTCACTAGTTTTATATGTAAAGCCATGGAAAGAATTATCATGGAGATGATCAATACAGATATACTAAACCTCCAGACACTGGACCCAACCCAGTTTGGTTTTGTAAAGGGAAGATCATGCCTACTCAGCCTGGTGGACTTCTTTCAGAAGGTCACCAAAGCAATGGATGAGGGCAAAATCATTCACACTGCCTACCTTGACCTGGCCAAGGCATTTGACACAATACTCCACTCGGGCATTGTTGGCAAACTTAAGAGGTTAGGTACAAACCTGTATGTCACCCAGTGGATAGCCAACTGGCTCACAAACAGGACTCAGGAATTTAGAATTGGGGAGTGCACCTCTACAAAGAGACCAGTCACAAGTGGAGTCTCTCAGGGATCAGTCCTTGGACCACTGCTTTTTGGCAGTTACTTCTCAGAAGTCAAGGCCAGTGTCAGTGGTCTCTAACTGACTACATTTGCAAATGATTGTGAATTAGGAGCTGTCATTGAACCTCACACTGATACAAATGTTCTCCAGGAGGGGCTGACAGACAAACAATTGGTGTCAGAGTCATGGACTAAAACTAAATGCCAAGAAATGCATAATAGTGTCTTTTGGGAAGTCATCCATCCCTGGTAACTATCATATTAACGACACACCCCTTAGAGTTGACCCAGTAGTCAGAGACTTAGGGACACGCACAGATAGTAATCTACTGTTTGATCATCACGTGGCGAGGAAATCATTCTATGTTGCGTAACTTATAAACAATGGTATGGCATCTAAGTCCAAGGGTGGGAGGTTGGAATAATGGTTAAGGTGTTTACTGTACAGACACAATGTGCAGGGTTTGATTCTCACATGGGGTAATTGGCTAGGCTTAAAATGGCCCACAAGGGCACTTAGCCTAGTACTAATCTATGAGCTATCTATGAGCTATCATTGTTCCACTGTATTCAGCATTTATCAGACCTATCATTGAGTACAATGCCCCCTTTGGTATGTACCTAGCCAGGCATATCCAACAACTGGAACGTCCACAGAAGTTCCTTATTAAAAGAATACTGGGCATAAGTAATATGCCCTATACAGACAGCCTCAATGCCATATCCTTGTATTCTGTCTCCTACAGGCTTTTGAGGGGAGATCTATGCCTGGCATACAGGGCATTGTCAAACCCACGCTAATGGACCTCCTGCATATCCACAAAACAAGCAGTACCAGTATTAGACGTTCTAAAGACTTAAACTTTGCCTGTGATACAAATAGGACCTGCTGGAGAGTTAGGTATGTATCCCAGAGACTACCTTTTCTATGGAACAGGCTCCCATCCATGTGAAGCCGAGTTTCTCCCTAATCCAATTCAAGTGCAACTTGAACAATTGGATTGAAAACCGGAAATTCATCCCTGGTTTGGCACCTATGTCTCTGATGCAAACCGGTAACCTGTAAATGGTTCATCTCCCAGGCCCATGCTTACACTTATCAAGGGTATCAGAATTCATCAGAGATTTGGGATGCATGGCTAACCTTAAAAAGGTCCTTGTGGTCATTAGCCTAGTAAACACCTATGAACCACTTAATGTTAATCATCATATAATCACACTTTACATTAAGAAGGTTCGTGGTCTGCACTCTTGTGGGAAGAGAGGCTGGACTCTGCCCTTCTGAGCTGGGAATTTCTGGTTAAAGGCTTATAGTGCCTGCATATTTGAACTGTTTCTTACTGAAATTGGTACACCTTGTTTGCTGTAGCATAGACTAGATCCAGGCCTGCTGAATCTAGCTTTGTTTGTATGCTTGTTGTTTGTTTGCTTGTTATTTCCCTGAAACGCTAATTCCACCTAAAACGTGGCTTTTCAGCACTTCTGTGGATCCCTAGTGATATCTGCATTGCTTACTGTACTTATTTCCTTGTTTCACTTGAAAGAAAGTTACTGTTTGTCTTTTTTGCATTTAAGTTACCTGTAACACATTGCATTTACGTTACCTGGCACTTGCTCACTAATGCAATTATATAAGTCAGCACTAAAAAATTAAAAGCACTACACCCTCACAAACTCCCCTTGAGTACCTTGTTCCCCATTGGCCCTTTTTTCAATTATAAAGGAATTCCCAATACTATTCCAGCATTTCCAAAGGTCAGTTGTCAATCTCCTCTCCGGTCCAGCTGGTGAATCTGGGAATCTTGAGGCAATGTTACAACTGCCTCATGTACACAGACAACCCTCTCCTCCTCCCAACAAATTCCAACACGTGAGAGATGCAACCATATAGCCAAACTGGAGGCTAAGCTCTCTCAACTCAGTACTGGCATAACCAGTCAGGAGGAGAAGGAAACCACACTCACTACAATTCCAGTCTCACATGGACCTACCACGACAGCAAACCAAACACATAAACACACAAAAACATACTCGGAGGCTCTAAATAAAAATCTGCCTAAGCAGCAGAGACCTCCAAAGCAGACACCCAAGCAACCGCTACCCCAAAACAAAACACGTGCAACACATAGATCACAAAGCCAGTGTGCTGAACAGTCACAGCCCTTAAGGCTAAACGACACACCTGATACACTTGTAATAGGTGAATCTATCATCAGGCACACTGACGTCCCGCTCACCAGGCTAAACAAGGAGAAGGTCACGGTGAGCTGCCTGTCGGGCGCTAGGATCCGCCACATAACACAAGCACTCAGGTCACTCCAAGGCAAGTGCAAATATGACTCGGTCATTGTCCATGCTGGTGTGAATGACCTGAGACGTACCTCACTGGACTACATGAAAAGAGACATAGAGGAGCTCTCTGAGCATGTAGCCCAGGCCGGTATGACCCTGACCTTGAGTAGCATCTTACCCTCACCAAGAATGATGCCAAAATATGAAGACAAGATGATCAATTTCAACAATTGGCTTAAGTATTGGTGTCATTCAAAGGGGATCCAATGCCTGTCAGCCTGGGATGACATGCTCGACAAGCCACGATGCTTCGCTAGTGATGGCTTGCACCTGTCACCCCTGGGCTTTTGGATATTGGCAAAGGCTCTTGCTTCCCCCATAGTGCCTTTTTTAGGCAAGGCTCAAAAGACAAACCCACCCCCATAGGTATCACAAGGGATAGGAAATTAAGAGTAATGCTACTCAACGCCAGAAGTCTAAACCTCAAGATGCACGCACTCGAAACTCTCCTTAGCATGGAGAACATCGATATCTGTGCAGTAACAGAAACCTGGTTCAAGGCTCCCAAGAGCACCCCAGCACTACCAGGTTATACCTCATACCATGCTTTACGGCCCCAAAACTTGGACCGAACCACAAAACAAGGGGGAGTATCAATATTCGTCAAAGATACCCACACCTCCAGGTTGGTGGCACAGCACGAAGCATCAGAGACTATCCATGTGCAACTAACAGTGGGTAAAACTGCCTTCCAGTTTATAGCCTGCTACAGACCACCCTCCCAAACCCAGGAACCCCACTCGGCCTTCCAGAGAACACTGGAAAATATGAAGGCCTCTCCAAACACCATTATATTGAGTGACTTCAACTACCCAAACATAGACTGGGAGCATTACTCTAGCTCCAACACCTTAGCTCAAAGATTCCTAGAATTTATAAACTCAAATGCTAAGGAACAACTTGTTACCACTCCCACAAGAGGGGAAAACATACTGGACCTAATCATCACCAACATGGGGACTCTATGCTCCAGACCAGAAGTGTATCCCTCACTGGTAAGATCAGACCATAAACTAATCTCACTGGATATTCACATCCTGACCCCACCCCCTGCCCAGAAAACCACAGTGAAAAACTTCTCTAAAGCAAATTTCACACTCCTCAAAACCGAGGTGGAATCCTTCAAAGCCCCGAGCCTGTGTAAAATACGGCCCAGACCGCAGAATCCTTTATAAACGCATTCTATGAACACCTTCAGGAATGCATGGATCATGCAATCCCAAATAAAACCAAGACCCAATCCTCCAAAGGCAGACGGACCTGGTGGACCCCAGCCATAAACAAACTATACAATAGAAGGAGGAAAACACTACATGATAGAGCAAAATCCCAAAAAGGGAAGGCATCTCTGATCAGTATTAGCAAAAAACTATGGGCACTCATAAAATTGTCTAAGGCCAGCTTCGAGAGAAAAATTGCACAGGACACTAAGGATAATCACAAGGCTTTTTTTAGTTATGTTAGGAACCTGGGTGGGAATTCCCAGATATGCTCAGAATTAGTCCAAAATGACAAAAAATACATCGAACCCACAGACATTGCCAACATCCTAGCTGACAGGTTCAGCGCAAACTTCTCCCCACCAAAAGGGCAAATATCTATCCCAGCAGAGTGCTGCTCCCCTGACATCTCAGATGCCCGGGTAAGAGCCGCCCTCTCCAAAGCAAAAAACACAGCATCAATGGGACCAGACGGTGTCCCGGGCTGCGTCCTACATGAACTCCAAGAAGAGCTAAACCTAAACATAAAACTACTGTTCAATCTCAGCCTTACTACAGGATATGTACCCAAAGAGTGGCGTACAACAACAGTGGTCCCTCTCCACAAAGGTGGTGCCTCAACGGATCCTGGAAACTATCGCCCCATAAGCCTGACTAGCTTGGTTTGCAAAGCTATGGAAAGGATCATCATGGACCTCATAAATAAAGATATTGGGAACCTACAGACACTGGATCCTACCCAGTTCGGCTTTGTTAAGGGCAGATCCTGCCTCTTATACCTGGTCGATTTCTTTGAAACAGTCACCAAGGCCATTGACGAGGGGAAGGTGGTCCACACAGCCTACCTGGACCTCGCAAAAGCCTTTGATACAATACCCCACTCAGGCATTATAGATAAGCTCACCAGCTTAAATATAAACCCCTGTGTCACTAGATGGGTTGCAAACTGGCTCAAGGAGAGAACCCACATGGTTAGAATTGCTGGAGCCATGTCAGACTCCAAACCAGTTACAAGTGGCATCCCACAAGGCTCAGTCCTGGGACCTCTCTTGTTCGGTATATATTTCTCAGAGGTACAGGCCAACACGGAAGGACTGTGGCTGACCAAGTTCGCAGATGACTGCAAACTGGGCGCCATAATCGACTCTCCAGCCGACACAAGCATCCTCCAAAAGGGCCTCATAGAAACAGACAACTGGTGCCTGAGCCATGGCCTCAAGCTTAACGCCAAAAAGTGTATAGTCATCCCCTTTGTCAAAAACAAAGTGCCCACAAATTACCACATAGGTGGTAATCCATTAAGTACAGAAGAAGTAATTAGGGACCTGGGGACCCAAGTTGATAGCAATCTCTCATTTGACAACCACGTGGCCAAAGTGGTTAGAAAAACATTTTATATAGCCCACCTAATCATGAAGGGATTTACATCTAGATCAGGGGAGGTCATCGTGCCTCTTTACTCATCCCTCATCAGGCCCATAATTGAGTACAATGCCCCTTTTGGGATGTACCTTACCAGACACCTGCAGCAACTGGAAAGACCCCAAAAGTACCTCACCAAGAAGATCAAAGGGCTCAAACACATGCCATATGCTGCCCGGTTAAAGAAACTCCAGCTCTACTCAGTTATATACCGCCTGCTCAGAGGCGATCTGCGCCTGACATATAAAGCCATGTCCAACCCAGAATTAATGGACATGCTGCACCTCAGAAAATCCAAATCCCATCGAGCTACGCGATCGAGAGACTTGAACCTCAGCACTGAAATAAATAGGACATGCTGGAGGGACAGATTCATAACCCAGAGGCTCCCTTCACTCTGGAATAAAATCCCAGTCTAGATTAGGCAGAGTCCCTCACTGACTCTCTTCAAGAGGAATCTTGATGAGTGGATGGGAGATCGTAGGTTTACACCGGGTATCACTTCTGTGTCACTGTTAGACAGAGGCACAGTATGCTAGCCTCAAAAAAGGGTATAGCAAAATTAATTTAAAATGGGTGGCGAAAGCCAAACACACTCTGGCTAGGCTTATAAATGCCCTAGGGCAGATAGCCTAGTATGAACCTATGAACCTATGATTGTGCCATACTTATTTCTGTACATTCTCTTAGCCTCCTTCATGTATTTCTTACTGCAATTAAAATACATAAGCAATCTGCCTATTACGTTTATGAGCTCATGAAGTTTACTTGTGCATCAGGGCACAGGCCTAACAGTGCACCACATGTCTCTATCCTCTTGCCTGGCTTCCACTGCCTTTCATTTAGATTAATAAATTAATAATATACATCTGTTGACCAGGCAGGCTCATTAGGCTCTATTAGCTGATGTACAATTAGCTGTAATGCGCTCATAAAAACTAATTTATTTCATGTAGTATAATATATGTCAATTTATAATAAAGGACAGTTTTTAGCATATGCATGATAGAACTAATATTGAACTCTTGGACAGGGTGTGGACAGCATGCTTACTGCAATTTCCAGATGCAGAGTCACCCTATGCAGCAAACCTGTGCCCATCTTCTAATTGCAAATGCAATATATCTTTAAAGAATCCGGTGAAACTCATGTTCAGACAGTTTCAGTATGCAGTTTCAATTCTAAGTAGCAATGACCGAGTAGTTTTTGCTGAAATAATTTGGGAGAACTTCTGCCCTTCTGGTGCAGTTAGATTTCACAGTCATATTATCATTATCAATGACTCAGTACACTGCATGCTCAGCTTTGTGCCGTAAGACTAGATGTCGGGTCTTGCCCTCTTACACATATCATGCATTCATTTTTCTAGTATGAATAGTATATGTACCTTACCCGACACCTGCAGCAATTAGAAAGACCCCAAAGGTATCTCACCAAGAGGATCAAGGGTCTCAAACAGATGCCATATGCTGCTCGGTTAAAAAAACTCCAGCTCTACTCAGTTGCATACCGCCTACTTCGAGGCGATCTATGCCTGACATACAAAGCTATGTCAAATCTAGAATTAATGGACATGCTCCACCTCAGTAAATCTAAATCCCTTAGAGCCACACACTCGAGGGACTTGAACCTCAGCACAGAAATAAATAGAACTTGCTGGAGGGACAGGTTCATAACCCAGAGGCTCCCTTCGCTCAGGAATAGAATTCCAGTTCATGTGAGGCAGAGCACTTCACTGAATCTCTTCAAGAAGAATCTCGATAGGTGGATGGGGGATCATAGGTTTGTCCCAGGGATTACTCCTGTGTCACTATTAGACAGAGGCACAGTAAACTAAACCTTAAAAAGGGCACAGTATACTCAAATCAAGGGGTGGCGTAAGCCATACAGAATCAGGCTAGGCTTATAATTGCCTCAGGGCAGATAGCCTAGTATGAACCTATGAACCTATAATGTAGAACATTGGATCTTACCTCTGCATTTATGTGGCTCTCAGAATGTTATGGCATTAGTGATGTTTGACAGCCTTTGCCACAGTAACATTCTGGCATACTCTGGCAGGGTTTTCTGGTTACTTCTATTTGTAATGGGAGCTGCTGATGACATGTCAATCTCTCTACTTCACTTCTTAAAAAAATGAAAAAAACAGTACTGGAGGGATAAAGTGGAATGAGTGTTACCCACTTACAAATGAAACTATTAAATCAATCTGCCCATTGCTCTCCCTGTTAAAAATGCTGAAGTGGTCACCTTCTTACATACAGCCAGGTCTCATTGTAGCTTCAATAGCCGTACACTGAACGTATAGGAAGAGCTGATTAAAGAGAAAACCAAATCTCATATAATGGCATCACTTGTTATCCTACATCTTCAGTACAGGCTAGGACATTGTCCTAGATCCTCAGTACAGGCTAGGACATCGTTGGGCAGGGGTCAGCTTTGATTGAAATGAACATATTGCCATCTGGCATTGTTGAGGGACTGTAATCCTCAGTGATTTAGCAGAAAATAAAAAATTAAATTATGAGGGATAAGTAAAAATATAAGGTAACATCAAGAATATTCTGCAAAATATTGGACATTTGAGAGATATGGCTGTGGCTCTGATGGTCTAGCCTTTAATGAGACATTTATTAAAGTTGAAACTGCCTGATAGAGAGGGAGCTTAGGCGTTTAGTTGAATGTGCTGATAAAATTATGAAAGGTTTCCCAGTATCCTGCAAATATTATTTAATCCTATGAATATCACACCTATCTTTTAGCACTTTTGATGTGCACTGCAATAAGCAATGTGAAATAAATTGATCCATTAGTGATTATAGATTATTGAATGTTGCATAATTTTTTTTTTTTTTTTTTTTTTTTTTATCACCTGTAAACAGTCACATAGTTCAGGAAATAAACAGTAAAAATATGTTCTTTGTATGTTGCTGGTTCTCCCAGAAAATTCGTTTAGCTGGATTAGTCCATCCATTCTGCATGCCAAGTCCAGGAGCCAAGGATGTCTGCACACAGCATTCATACTAAACCATGCTGGGAGAACAGAGGAAGGTTAAACATAATTTAGGTTCATGTAGATTGTCTTAATGTCTGCAGCACTGCAAGTTAAATGCTTAGCTGTTGGTACTGTAGGCTGAAAAGTGAATCTCATTTTACTCGAAAAAAGAAAAGTTTAACTGCTTACGTTATACAACATTAACGACTTTGTCACAGAGGCATTATAAAGATTAATGAAGGCAGTCTTCTTAGTCTGTAAAAACAATGAAGAATCTTGATGGGAAGAAATGTATAGTAATAGTAAGTCAAGAAGAAGTGACTCACTGTGGGGAAGAAGGAGTAGCTATAATAAGTCATTTTAAAAAGGTTATGAGCCAGAAACTGCTGCGAAACATAATAGACATGGGAGTCATTTCTTATGTGGAACACTGGAGCCAGAAAACCAGTGTGGTGTGCTGCGAAACACAAACTGCGTGTGAGGTACTGAGGCAAACAATCCAAGGCTACAAAACTACTTTCCTCCTATCAGCTTAGTACATTCACATGTAATCCCACCTGCTGCTTAAATGTGTCCATTTCTCTGTCTGTAATCCTTTGATCTATCTTCCTCCATTACATACAGGGATAATAACTGGGTCCACTTCTGCACTTTGCAGACTGCAACATTTTACAGTACAGCATGTTTGGAGAGCACATTACAAAACCCACAGTCCTACAATTTTCGATGCATTAACTAAAAAGAAATAGGACTTCAAAGTTATAAAAGCATACTATAGAGCTAAGGGTAATTTGTAACAAGGGAAGGAAGTCATTCCAAATCATTTTCAAATTCTGATTTTAATGACTACCAAAGTTTCCTCAGTTGGACATACTCAGAATTAAAATCAGCAACACAGACAAATGTCAGGAGAGAAATCTTGTCTGTCAGTCATATTGTCTTCAAAGCCTTTAAATTGACATGAATACATTATGACTTACAACTGTAGATTTTTTTCTGTATGTGTGTGTCTTACACAAGCTTACTCAGATGTTTTAATTACCAAAACAGTATTGTTTTTCCTATCATCCTGTCAATCCACTGTTCTAGCAGTTAAATATTTGATGTTACTGATGATAAAGACCAGGGAAAAGCAATGCCTTGCGGGAATCTTATCAAGTACAATGTGATGCTGTAATTAATGAGCTGGTCTTTCACACACACACACACACACACACACACACACACACACACACACACACACACACACACACACACACTAAATACTGTTGAAATAGATGATTTTTCCATAGGTTTTCTGCTGTAACTATTACAGAAAAAAATAGGTCATTTACATAGGACTTGTTTCATTGTAATAATGCAAAAATTTCAGTTTCAGCTACACTGGCAATTTACTATGTTTGTCCCAGATTTTTGACTCTATATAGAGAATTAAAAAAAAAATAGATCATTTACATAGAACTTGTTTCATTGTAATAATGCAAAATTTTCAGTTTTGGCTACACTGGCAATTTATTATGTTTGTCCGAGATTTTTGACTCTATATAGAGAATTACATCACACTGCGGTGGTGGTGCTGCGGTAGCATTGTCGCCTCACAGTTAGACGTTGCCAGTTTGATTCTCAGTTAGAGCGTCTTCTGTGTAGCAACATGTGTGAATGGGCGTTCATTCGTTGAAGGTTGTGCGTTAGGCCTGGCAAGCCAGTAAGTAAAACTCTACTGCCAATCATTAGTGGACCGGAGTTCCGCTGTGGCGACCCTAACCGGGAAAAGCTGAAAGACACAAACATAGAGCATTACATCCTATCCTGCTTTATGCAGGACATTGCCAATATGAGCAGTTATATCCTATGAAAACAAAGCAAATGTCTTGAGATTTTTGAACAAAAAATGTCCTAATAGTTGTACAAAACAAGTTTCACATCTGAAACATCTTGCTGTATTATAAAAGAACAGAACCAACTGGAATTCTACAACAGCAATCTTTTATTTTGATAAGCATATGAAGTCCAGTCTTTTGCAATGATTCCGTGTATGGTTTGTCATGCAAAATCTTCCATTTCAAGTAATGCAATGCAATTAGATATGAACTTGTAGAAAATAAAAGTCACTACTGTAATTGCAATGTAATGCAGTTTTTGTAGATAGCTATGTTAAACAGCACCTGTCTGTGATCTGCCTGTAGCTCAAGTCTTATACTATGTGCCATCTGGTATGTCATAGCAGTACAGTTTGTGATTCTCCCAGAACACATGGATAGGAGAGACAAATTAAGTAACTTTTATATGCACGCAAACACACATATTCGTGTACACACATAGGTATGGACATACATGGACATACAAAACAGACATGCAACATACACACACACACACACACACACACACACACACACACACACACACACACACACACACACACACACACACACACACGCACACATATATGCACATGCAGAGATATGCATGCATGCATGTACACATATAGTTATGCACATACATGGACATACAACACAGACATGCAACATACACAAACATGCATACATTCTCTTCTTGAACCTCCTGGTAGTAGCTCTTCTAAACCTTGCTTAAAACCTTTGTAGAATTGAACATGACCAAAATATGTGCTCCCATATTTCTAATATAGGACACCTCCAGCCACTGTCTGTTTGGAGTGTGCATGCTCTCCCTTTGCCAGTGTTGAATTTGTCTCACCTACCAAAAACATACTGGCTATTTCCCGAATGAAAGGTATTGCATTCAAGTCTAGCCCTCTCAGCTGAATTTGAAAGGTATGCCAACAGAGTGTATCTCACCCAAAAAAATAACAGAGTTCTAGGAGCAGCACAAATGCCAAGTGGTAGCCATTGGGAAAAGATTCATATAGACCAAACAGTGTAGGCATTGTCTGGGATGTACAGTACCTTCTAGACAGGAGAACATGGAGCACAGACTGCATGCCACTTAAGGGCTAGCCACTCTGTGATACAATATTGTCTCTATGTGATCAGGTCATACATACACACACACAAACCCACACATATTTTGGTCAAGTCAACAATATAAAACTGGCCTGTGCTCTTTGTTGCAAAACTGCACTATAACTTGTATGCACTGCCCATGGAAAGCCAACAATGTTGTTGTGACACCAGCCACAGAGTATAAAGCTTATCTAGCATGAATACAAGCACTAATACAGAGGAATTGGTCATGGGCATGCACAGTCTTTGAATTGTGCCCTGGTGTGTACTCCTACTTAGCTGAGCTGACATCAGCTGTGCAAACTGCATTCTGCTTTCCATGTATAAAACACTTTACAGTTCAGTATGTGGTTCACAGAGGAGTCTGGCTGTGCATTTTCAGCATAACAATACAATCTCACAATGTCCTGAGCACTATTGACAGGTCTGCTATCCTCAAATAGCAGACCTGTCACTAGTGGAGTTCCCCCAGGGATATGTCATGGGAACCCTACTTTTTGGCA